>NC_062546.1:129174593-129267093 GCF_016906955.1 Phacochoerus africanus
TATAGAATTCTAATGTTATTTTGCCACAATAGCACCGTGTTTAAATGCTTTGTGGACAGAATAGAAACTAATAAATAAAGAGACAGTTTTTACTTAAATAACAAGAGGCAGAACAATTACATTCAAAGGAAATATATGCTGGGAAAACCCTAGAACTGTTTCTACTATAGTCCATTCAATGCTTGTTTAAACTTAGATGTTTATTTTTGTGTCACCTAACGTACAGGTGATGGTGGGTGTCCTTTCTGAAGCTTTAGGACATTTCGGTACATGGAAATGAGGTTTGAGGAAAATACTAGAGCTATATGTTCTAAAATAATAAATAAATAAAAAGGTATTTTTTTCTATCCAATTGAGATGGTAGATTTAATCTGACAAATTGTTATCCAAAATAAGCTAAATGCAAAATGCATTGACAAAAATGAAGTTGGGGGAGGGAATGACTTCCCTAAGGGTGTGCAATAATATTAGCAGGATTACAGACCTTTAATTTTTTTCAATCTAATTGAATCCAGTAGAATTACTGTAGGTTCTTAGGAGTCACCATATCCTGCTGGGCTACTCTAATCTAAATATTGCTGGTTAACCTTGTTTTTGAAAAATACATTGGAAAAAGCTAAATGGAACCTCTTTTCATAATCAGTTTACATTATGTTGCACACTAACTGTTGATTACATTTTCCAGAGATGGATTATTTCCCTTATGTTACCTGAAATGATTTTTTCAACAATAGCATTCAACTCTGGTTTAAATAAACTAATTTTTTCTTATAGCCTCAAAAACATAAATCATAAGTGAGAATAGATAAAAGTGTAAAGAAACTGGAAACCAAGTACCCTAGCATTAACATAAGAACATTTTCCAGGACACTTTTTTTTTTTTTTTGGTAAATCAAAGCAAGTAATCGAATATATGGCACTCCAGAAAAATCAAGTATTTGAAAGGCTGTGCAAAGTGCAGCATATGTTCTGTTATTGAACCTGCTGTAAATCAATTAAAAAATACAAATTATAGTTGAAGACATACTTTTAAGAGTTGAGCATTCATTCGATTTATGATATCTTAAGAGGTTAGTTTTACATGGGGAGATATTAATCTAATTTTGGGTGTATTTTACGAAGACTTCTGAGATGCTCATTTTATTTCATTCATTCATGTTAAAAATATAATAATAAACATTAAGACCCTGTTGTTGCTGTTAGCCATTTAAACAATCTCATGATTTTTGTGCACTTATCTATTTAGAGCTTTTTTTTAAAATAAAAAGATATTTATGGCTTCTCTTTGTAGCATGACAGGTACTTTTTATTAATCCAGCACTATGAAAATAATCATAAGAAACCCTACTTTACCCTTACCTCCACCTTCCCCCACCCTCATTATTGTTGTTGTTGTTGTTGTTTTAATCATAAAACAATTCTAGGCAGCAAGAGTAGTATGTTGGTTGGGCTAAGGCTGGGCTGTTAGCTAAATTAAGCCATTGTGACTCAAAATCCTCCTTTAATAAGGTTCATGCTGTCTACAACTTCATCATTTTCTGCTGAATGATAATTACTTTATTCAATCATGTTCAAGGTTTTAGTGAAAGCTAGCATTGATTGATTAACTTCAATTACCATGCTTACATTTGCATAGATAAAAACTGCTTTTCAATTTGTGAGTGGCACGCCAGTGGAAACCCTGCGCTGATATTTGCATTTCAATGTGAACAGTGAAGAATAAAGGTGGAAGAGAGGTCTGATCAGTGCTAAGCCCTTTCTGCTTCAGTGCTTAAGCATTTTTCCATAAACACTCTTGTTATGATGTTAGTTTGTTCAAACCACTCTGAGGTAACTGATGGAGGCTCCTGTTTACAAGCTTTCCTGACAATTGAACAGTATGGATTAGGGGGAAGGGACTCCCATAGTAGCTTGCCGGCCGGCCACCAAGTTAAAGAAGAATGAAACCCCTTCCTGTGGCTGTCACAGAAACTCCCCAAAGCCAGCAGCGCTTTGAAGATCAACTGTGTCTGCAACCCCTTGGCTCTAACCTGGTCTGCTTTACAATAGCTGATGCTTTTCCCCTTGTGCATGCTGCGGGTTTAGAACCAAATGCTGAGCTTTTATCAGTACATTCTGTTAAATGCAGGGAGGGCCAAAGTGAAATGAATAAGTCCTTTTCATTCTTACCAAATAGGCCGACAACAAACATTTAGTTATACTAGATTCACTGGATGTTATCATTGTGTATAGTTTGCCTGACCTGATTTTTGGCATGTGTATAAGACAAGGACTGCCCTGTATTCCTTACCCCTTGGTGGTTCAGAGATACAGAGGTCTGGGGTAGTTTTCTTTGCCTTTTCTGCATATCACAGTTTAGTCAGGACCATAGTATTCTTACCCAATCATGGAAGTTCAGCCTTTATAAAATCACAAAAGCTCATAACCAGAGAGCTATTTCTTAAATCAATTTGAGTCTCTCTCTTTTTCTTCTACAAGGTCGACAACAAAATGGAACATTTTTTCAATATAAGCTCAATAACTTTTTTCTCATGGGTTAATATTTTGATTCTAGACAATTCTGACACATAGGGGCACTCAATAAATCATTTTGGTTGTGGTATCTTTGAATGCTGAAACTCTTAGAAACTCCAGGATGTTTCTACTTGTGGACTAGGTAGATTTCCCTAAAAAATAGTGTCCGTCTTTAGATCTTTAGGCCAAAGAAGTAATGTCACTGAAAACACACCATCAGAAATAACTGCAGAGTTGACATGGACATCCAGACTTCCATTAAGTAAACTTAAAAATGCATAGGAAGGAGTTCCCTTGTGGTGTAGCAGGTTAAGAATCTGGCATTGTCACTGTAGCTCTGGTCACTGCTGTGGTGTAGGTTCGATCCCTGACCCAGGAACTTCCAAATGCCGTGGGTGCAGCCAAAAAAAAAAAAAAAAATTGGATAGGAGCTTCCTTTACAATCTATATACTAATGCACATATTGTTTCAATGCTGAAGTTTAAAACAATTTGAAGGACAAATTGCATGTTGTTCTACAATGTATTTTCTTTGCCAAATAATCTTCTGGGAGCTTCATGTAAATTTAAACAATATTTATTTATTTATTTATTTATTTATTTGGCTGTGTCTGCAGCATGCAGAGATTCTCAGGTCAAGGACTAAACCTACGTCACAGCAGAGATCTGAGCTGCTGTAGTGACAATCTTTAACCCCCTAGGTCACCAGAGAACTCCAAAGAATTTTTACAGATGGGATGAAATATCACCTTTTGCCTAAATATTACTTGTTGTCACTTTCAGATCTGAAGTTGTAGATCATTATTTTTTAATTAAATTAGGATATGCATTATAATGTCATACAAGCCCTCCCACCCCCACACTTGAAGAACTGAGAAGTGATACCGCCTGCTTTATGCTTGAAGATTGATCCTGCCCTTTTCATAGAGGCCTATGTTCTCAACCTAAAATTTAGCACCAGGTAGACTGGTAGCTGTGCCTCCCCAAGTGGAGAATCCAGCATTTTTGCCATTACTGTTGGCCTCCTTATAATATCAAAGGGAAGCCAGTCTCCTGAGATGGTAATTTCTGCCAAAAGTACAAATATTGCTTGTTAGCTCTGGCTGATGCGTTAAATGGATAAGTCAAATTAGTGATTTCTCAATAGGTAAGGCAATTAATAGCTTTTTTAAAAATTTCCTTATTAAAGAGCTTCTTTAGAATGCAAAAGGATCAAGCAGAGCTTAATAAAGCAATATTTAGGTTGGCACTTGTGGCGGATAAGGAATTCTTACTTCAACTAAAGTGTTTTGGTCTCATTGCTTGGGAAACGAGAATAGAAATGGTCGCATAGGATTAAAACAAGGAGATTTCACTAGGATCAAAGAGTCATGATATGAAGGCAAATTGAAGAGAAATCTCAGTGCCTTAAATATAATGGTAAAGATGTGCCATCAATTCAAACACTCTGGCCCGAAATGTTATCCACCGAAATGTACAGAACTTTCTTTGTAGTCAGTTTTGTAACTGGCATGTAAAAGAATGCTATTTTGGAAAGTTAATTTTGGCTGGGTTGGATAATTAAGTATAGAAAAATGAAGTAGCCTTGGAAGTCAGTGAAATTGTGTTGTCAAACCAGTACATGACACATATGATCATAATAGAAGGCAAAAAAATTCCTATAAGATTTTAAATGGGTAAAATGAATCAGTAATAATTTAAAAAAACTTAAAAAATATCATCCAAGAAGATGGGAGTGAGCAAATCACAGATATTGTTAAATTTTTGTGAGTTAAACAAAGGTGAATTATGAACATGAATTTGAGGAAATAAGGCTAAAACCAACGAGTAAATGGTCTAGGATTGACTAGGTTATTTTCATCCAGAAGACAATATACAGAAATTTGCCCGATGAAGAACTAACCCTTTTCTTATTTATTTATTTATTTGTTTATTGGTGATCTTTTAACATTTAAAACTTGGAAAGTGTGTGATTTTAAGTTAAGTATACTTAACACTCCCAAAAGCGAGGACACCTTGCTGGCTCTTTTGGCCACGTGACCGCCTTCACTTCTCTCTGGTGCATTCTCAGTGCCTTCTGGGACTCAAAATCTTGTCCGTTTTACACTTATTTCCTCACGGGTGACCCTATGAGGTGCTCCAGAGCAGTCAGAGTCAGAGGAGCTTTTGACTGTGGAGGGTCAAAGGCATGAATTCAAGTGTGTTTGTAAACCCACTGTCTGAATTTTGGTAGTTCTTTCTAGAAATCTAGGGTTGGGATTTACTAGAATGTTTCTCATTCTGTCCTTCTCTTCCACTGCTAGTTTCCATCTTTTCTTCTGTCTCCTCATTCTCCCTTTGTGTCCACTTTCCTCCATCAGCAACTCTCCTCAGAAAGTTGTTGCTTTACTGGCTCATCCGAAGTCATAGGAACCAGCTATATTGGTACAGAGGGGTTTTTCTTTCCAGAGTGTCACAAGTTTAAAAAGTCCACAGAATCCATATATTTCCAGTTCTCTTCCAAACATTTTAAATTTTACATGACTATGTAAAGACAGAAATGTTGCACTTAGAGACACATATTTTCAAGATTCCAGAGAAACTTAATTCTCATAATGGGAACATACCAAAGCGTAAAAAATATGAGTGATACTTTGACAATAGATGTGACAACTATGAACTGCTCGATATATGGGTGAATTAAATAATCACTGTAGATAGAAGTCATCCTAGAAATGCCTCTGAATGCAAAGTCCAGTTATGTGGAAATGGAATAAATATTCTGGACATCTAACAGGGGACGAAAAATATCTCAGATGAAACTTCAGAAATGCTTGTTTAAAATTGTTCTGGTTCTCCCTGGTCGCCCAAATGAAAACAATGTGACCACTTGAAGTGAATTCAATAGAAATTCAAAGAGTTGGTTTTAGGGAGTTCCTGTTATGGCACAGTGGAAATGAGTCTGACTAGTAACCATGAGGTTTCGGGTTCCATCCCTGGCCTCACTTCGTGGGTGAAGGATCCGGCGCTGTTGCCGTGAGATGTGGTGTAGGTTGCAGAGGCGGCTCGGATCTTGCATTGCTTTGGCTGTGGCTGCGGCCGGCAGCTATAGCTGCCCCTAGCCTGGGAACCTCCATATGCCAGGGGTGTGGCCCTAAAAAAGCAAAAAAAAAAAAAAAGAAACCCAAACAAAAAAACCCAAACAGTTAGTTTTAGCCAGGACTTGGGGAAAACAGTTCTTTGCTACCTCAATCCCATTCCTAGATTGTACTTTCTCCTGGACAGTCCCAACTTCTAGAGGGGATATGGTGGGACAGGTATCTCAAGCAATTGCTCAGAGCCAGGGAAACAGGATTAAAACTGACAGGATACTGGAGTCTTGCTTCCTCCAAATTTATGAGCAACAAGGTATTCAATGAAAAAACTTGGAGTCAGGAAATGTGTATCTGTTTCTTATTTGTGCCCTTCACCCCAGCAGCCTCACTATAGATCCCCCAAATCATGAGAGTGCTGAAAAGTCAAAACCGGGGTTATATAATTGTTTTTGAAAAATCCCTGTTTTTTTTCCTGTGTAGTGCAGAAAGGTCATTTTCTGGTTTGGCCATCCCGTTCTCAGAGTCATTGTTGTGATTCATCAGATATTTTAAAACAATTATTTCCCTTGGTATTTTAATGATTGTGTAACAGAGAAAACATGCCTTTTTTTTTTTTTTGGTTTATTTACCTAGTATTAAAATAATGATTTTCCTCCTATCCTTGGAAGAATGTAAGCTTTTAAGAAAGAAATCCAAAAACCACAGGATAGTCAAATGAAGGAATTTTTATGGCAGTGCCAGAAAAAAAATTTTCCTCCTTCTGTCCATATACCAGATCATTTTTAAAAAATGACATTCAAATGACAATCACATGGCACTGTCTTTACTGGAGTTGCTATGCACGATGGTGCTAAACTCTGTATTATAATATATGTTGCAGATGGCACCTACAGTGCATTTATGTAGAGATTTTGTCCACCCCTCGAAAAAGATATATTTACTTACAATGATTCAAAACAGATGGATATACAAATCTGTCTTCGATATTTAATACTAATATATTAATGTGTAAATGACTTATAACAATAGGTTTGTTTTCTAGATCCTAATGCAATGGTTGCCATAAGAACACAAATTATGTGTACATTTTAATGCATCTATGCTTCATAATTATGCATGGTTGTGTGCTGTTATAATTGACATAAAATATAAAACAGGTCAAAGAGCAGCTATTAAAACTATTTTTCATTTTGCTTCTTGACAGCCGGCAACATTGGTGCCTGGTACATTTAATAGGGCCATACATGGAATGCACAGATAGTTATAGAATTGCAGCCACATTAAAAGGCTCCAGAATTTGTAACCTAATTATTTCAAACATTGTTTTAAAGCCAATGATTTCATTTAGAAGTTTCCTATTTTGAAGCAACCTAAGTGAAATACTTTAAAATAGAAATGAATGAGGGAATGAGGGAAGGGTATCTTGTGTGTACTTGTGTGTGTGAGAGAGAGAGATAGAGAAGTGGGACTTTTATTTGAAAATAATATATGTTATGAAATGACTTTTTTTTCTGCTTGGGTAAAATGAAACGGTAGTAGCCAGTGTTCTTTTGTACTGATAAGTAAATTTCTTTTCTGTGTAATTCTCACTCTGTTTTCTTTGTTTTTATTCCCTAACACACTTTAGAATCATTTGGTTAAATTCTTATCTCCTAAAGGGTGACAGAGGAAGAAACTCTGGTTTTCTAATTATTTAGTCCGCTTGCCACCCCATGAGGGACCTGAGAATTAATTCCCTTCCCTTCCCTTGAAGGAGGAGAGGCGAGGGGAGGTTAAGTGACTTGCCCAAGGGCACCCAGCAAGCCTCCCTAAGGCTGGAATTGGAACTCTGAATACCTGCACCTCAGGCCTGCACTCAGGCCCTGCTCCTGCTGCCTCAGGTATTTGTTATTCTTCAGAGGGTCAAAACCATCTTCATTTTCCCATCATAAAACTCCAGGGAACTCAGGATGAAGGAAATAAAACCTGTACAAAATCGACCAATGGCAATGCAAGTTTGACCTGTATAAAGTTTCCATTACTGTACTTTTCAAATGAAGAGATTTTGGGAACTGGAAAACAAAAATGTAAAATGTACACTTGAGAACTGAGGACCCCTTACAGCCATTGTGACAGATCAACATAGGTGGTGTAATTCTCCCTTGTTTCAGAATTTCTATTTTATTTTATTTTATTTCATTTTATTTTATTTTATTTCATTTTATTTTATTTGCTTTTTTAGGGCTCTACCCAGGGCTTATGGAAGTTCCCAGGCTAGGGGTCGAATTGGAGCTACAGCTACCGGCCTACACCATAGCCACAGCAGCACGGGATCCAAGCCACGTCTGTGACCTACACCATGGCTCATGGCAATGCTGAATCTTTAACCCACTGAGTGAGACCAGGGATCAAACCCGCATCCTCATGGTTCCTAGTTGGGTTCATTAACTGCTGAGCTACAAATAGAATTCCCAGAATTTTCATTTCAGAAAGATAATTCTTTTTAAACAGTTGGGGAAAGGCATTTTCCCCTCAGTTTATCTTTTTATGTGTTTTAAAAGTGTTGCTTTTCTATAAGCAGTTTGCATAATTACAATCTTAAATAATGAAGTTGATAGCAAACAGAGAAACTGACACAGAAAAGGGGGTGGGGAGGACATACAGGTTGGAAGAAACTCTTACTCTCTGGGGCTGGCATGTTTCTCCTGCCCAGGCTCCCCTAGTCCCACTTTATCTGCTCTCACACTGACCCCCCGCCCCACTAGCCCCCACTCCCCTTTTAGGCCTGTGGCTCTTCAAAGAATCTTCTTAGCATTCAGTCCCCTAGGAACTGCCAGGCCCTACAGGTTTCCAAAGCCCTTACGTTAATCAGAACTTGCCATTTTCCTTATATAGGATGCTTTAAAGTGCTTCCCTGTATATGGAGTTTTTGTCTCTTCTGCGTGCCGGGCCAAGGTGTATGCACATTGAAGCCAACCATTTGTGGATGGAATTAAAAACTAGGGAGGGAGAGAGTTCCCATTGTGGCTCAGTGGGTTAAGAACCTGACTAGCATCCGTGAGGACGCAAGTTCAATCCCTGGCCTCGCTCAGTGCATTAAGGTTCTGGCGTTTGGTTGGATCCTGCATTGCTATGGCCATGGTGTAGGCCTGTAGCTGCAGCTCTGGTTCAACCCCTAGCCTGGGAACTTCCATATGCCATAGTTTCAGCCTTAAAAAAAAGAAAAATGGAGGGAAAGGTCTTTTTAAAAAAATTGCTTTTGGAGTTCCCGTCGTGGTGCAGCGGTTAATGAATCCGACTAGGAACCATGAGGTTGAGGGTTCTGTCCCTGCCCTTGCTCAGCCGGTTAAGGATCCGGCATTGCCGTGAGCTGTGGTGTAGGTTGCAGACGCAGCTCGGATCCCGCGTTGCTGTGGCTCTGGCGTAGGCTGGCAGCTATAGCTCCGATTAGACCCCTAGCCTGGGAACCTCCATATGGCGTGGGAGTGGCCCAAGAAATGGCAAAAAGACAAAAAAAAATTGCTTTTAGCTTATTCTTCAATTGTTCCACATCAACAAAGTGCAACTCATCTTATTGCCCACCTTAGGAGAAAAGTCAGAATAAGCAAGCAACAGCAATAATGGTCACAGTGTAACAACAGTTATTTGTGGCTTAAGTGTCAGACATTGGTCTAAATGCTTAACCTATATTAACTAATTTAATCTTCAAACAGCTCTACAACCCCATCCCTTTTTATGGGGAGATATATATATAAAATTAGTTTCCATAGTGGTTTCTCGCAGGATATAATTCCCCGTGAGAAACCCTGTGCTATATTCCCACTATATTCCCTGTGAATATAGTTCCCTGTGCTATACAGTAGGAGATTATTGCCCATCCATTCCAAATGTAATAGTTTGCATCTACTAACCCCAAACTCCCAGTCTATTCCACTCCTGCCCCGTCCCCTTGGCAATCACAAGTGTGTTCTCCATGTCTGAAAGTCACAAATATTTTTGATGGCAAATCTGAGATTGCAGGCAATGGGGAGTTTGAATTGTCTTCTTGCTCTTACTGCTTTAGAGAGACAGAATGAGAGAGAGTGATCCAGAGACTGCCTGATTAAATGCATGAAAATTCTAGTCAATTATTTTTCACCTCTCCCTACCTACCACAACTCACACCAATTTACCCAAGAAAAACCCCAAACAATAAAAGTAATAAGTAGTAGCAAGGATCAGATAAAAACAAAAGCAATACTATTGTGATCTTACATATAAAGAATTGAAGCATCTTCCAAAAGAACATACTTGATTTTATCAGAAATATAAGCTTATGACCTAACACTGTTCTTCTGTTAAGAATCTCTAGTCATTATTTTTAATTGTATATATGCCCGTCTAGATGCCTTTTTGACTATGAAGGTACAGAAGAATGGTAATAAGGCATTGTTTATATTTGGTGGTTGATGGGTTTTTTTTCTCCTTTTAATTGGTTGCTGTCACATGAGGAATTTTAGTTGTCAGAACTCTGTATTTGTTTTGATGCTGTTGTGATCCTATACCTGTTGTGTTTATCTTGGCATATCTATTTCTCTATGGGGTATCTGAATCTTGATGTCATGTCTCAAGCAGTCCTGAAAATATATGCTACTGCATGGAATACTCTAGAATTCTACACAGGTCTGTTTATCAATGGATTTGCCATTTTCACCCTGGGGTACGGTTTTCCATAAAACAATCATAATTATTTTGCAAAAATGCCATGAGTTATAAATATTATCTGCATCAACTAAAGAGGGAAGAGTTCACGACTGAATCATCACCAAAACTGATCTAACTTGGTATATTACTCTCTCCAGTCTCCAAGACTGTGTCATGAGCTGAAGAAATCAGCTTAGTGTTTTTCAAAAACTGGCAGTACATCTAAGGGGGTAAAGCCACTTTCTCCCTACACTTCTTTTTTTACCCTTAGTCAGTTGGCTGTAAAATTCTATTTACAAATATTTCCCCTATTTGTCCGACGTGATTGTCACCTGGGTTGAGTCAGATTCCATTATTTTCACCTGATGGAATTCTGCTCTCCTAAACTATTTTCCTCCAGGACCAAGAGCCACCAATAACTCAGCACCACACCTCTATTGTCATTCTGATTGGGTCTCTCTCATTGGGGCCTTTTATTTCTAAAAAGTTTCTACATAAAGAGCTTGAGGAGATGGCTCAAACCCTGGTAGCTGTCTCTAATTCCAGGCCCTTCCCACATGTGCCCTTCACCTTAGTGACACAGAGCTAGTCCCCACAGAGCCACACCATGCCCTGGCAAGCTGCTGTCTCCACATGAAATCTTTTGGAAGCTTAGGTGGCCCTCACTTAGCTACACTTCTCTGCTGTGCAAATTCTGGTATTTTCAAACCTGGTTCAAAGGTTACCTCTTCTCTAAAATTCATCTCTACTTTTTTTTTATTCCAGCTTCCTGTCCTGGGAAGAATCACTAAATCACCCTTTCCCAATACTCCATCAAATCTAACCTTGATTATGACTCTGCTGTAATCATTAGTATGTCTTATTTTGTTAGTTATTTATCTGACCAGACTGATAGAAAACCATCTCGTCCTGGTCAGAGACTTTGGTTTATTCATCTCTTTACTTCCAGGCACGGATCTCACATGCAGTGGACATGCAATAAATATGAACTAAACTGAAGACAGATTCTGATAGCTTCCTGGATCACCAGGTGGTTGTATGCCCCCGCTCCTTTTCTGCAGGGCTATAGCAAGAGGGGCTGAAGGGTCACATTCTGGCCAAAGGGAAACGTATCCATGGAGATGAGAGGGCTTTTCCTTGGGAATGCAGGGGCAGGCTTCCTGGTCTGTGTATTTCCAACACTCTTCAGAAGTTCAAACTCCTTTGGAATTTGCACACAGGAGATTCTGGAGGATCTGTATAGTGTTTCTGCTTCTCAGCTTTGCATGATGAGAGTGCGGGGGCAAGGTTGGAAAGATGGCAAACATCCCTTTTCTTGCATAAGCATATGCTGGGAACCCTCCCTGGCCTCTCGAAGAGGGAAAGAGCCAGGCTAAATGTGTGATGCTGAAAGACTTGAAGGAAAAGAAAGAAAATAGATGGCACATTTTATAAAACTGAAACTCGTAGGATGTCGAGGAATTCAAAACACTTTTATTGCCTTAAAAAACTTACCATGGCACTGGTTCTGTGTACGTCTATTTTTCCGGTAACATAAATGGGAATAAAGAGCACTTCTTGTCTCTCATGCTGTACATCCCACTTGTAATTAGTAACACAGGCTTACATTGTAGCCCACATTGTGCTTAATCACAACCAGTCTTTATAAACAACTAAGCCCGCACAGTAGATGGTATCAGGTCAGATTTCAGTTGGGGATGGGGGACCAGGAAATCTAAAATACAAGGGGGAGAATGAATCTTAAATAAATATTAAAGAAAAGACTCACTTGTCCTGTATTCTGTTGTCTTCTCTTGGACTCAAAGTGACAGAAGGGAAGGGAGGTTGGAGGCTGTTCTTGCCATCAATGTACAGATACTGACTGACAGTTGTGTGAGGCTGTGGGGAGAGAGAAGAGCAAAGATGACTGGAGGCTTTTGTTTCCCTAAATGTCAAAGGTTACTAAAATAGGAATGAGGAGAGATGAAACGGAAACTTTCGGTGCTGCCTGATCTCATTCTATCTGAATCTCACACAGCTATTCCTTGGTGAGCACATTTTCTCATGTCTAATCTCCTTCCACCTTTCCCCACCTCCATTAAAATGACCAAGTCCACCAAACTTGAGTTAGAAATAAAATTAGGGAAGGATAGTTGGAAAGAAGTGTACATTTGGGTAGTTTTATGTTTCATAAGAATTAATTTTGTCACAAATTTTAATTGACAATTTAGCATTATGTGAATGGAAAAAAATGATTCAGGAAGTATGTGAAGAATGCTAAACTCACCTGCAATTCCAATATTTGAGATCACACCAGTTAATATTTTGGCGAACATCCTTTCAACATACCTCTTCCACATATACATATACATTTCTGGGATATCATACATGGTGATCTTATCATGTGTACTTTACATTTGCTTTACTAACTCTATACCTCACAAGTCTACTGCAATGTACGAGGCTCCCTATTTCCAAAGTACTTGTTATTGCTCTTTAATATCAGCCAATAGCGTATTGGTTCTTCAGCTCGAATGTTAAGCATCTTTCATATGCTTATTGACCATTTAGATTAACTCCTGTTTGAACTGTCTATATCTTTTGTCCACTTTTTATTGGGATTGGTTGGTTTAAAAAAATAATTTGAAACAGATTATCTTTTTTCTTTTTAAAATGATTTTTATTCTTTCCATTACAGTTGGTTTACAGTGTTCTATCAATTTCTACTGTATAGCAAAGTGACCCAGTCACACATATAAATACATTCTTACATTATCCTTCATCATATTCCATCGTGACTAGATATAGTTCCCTGTGCTATATAGCAGGATCTCACTGCTTATCCATGAAACAGATTATCTTTTATATGTGTTCAAGTATTGCCTTTTTTGTCCTTTTTTTTTTTTTTTGCAATTGAAGTATACTTTAATTATATAAAGTCAAACACATCTTTTATAGTTTGTGGGTCTCCTGCCTTGGTTATATACTTCTTCAACCAATATTTACAAGATATATTGATTTTTTTAAGCTTGTTATTGTTTTATGCTTTAAATTTCAGTCTTTTATCCATTTGGAGTTTATTTTTGTACATGTGGTGAGGGAGAGAGCCACCTTAATTTTTTCAGATGAGTAGCCAGTTATGAAAGTGCCATTCACTAACTTATATGATTTTTCCTATTGAAATAAAGTATATGTCAAATATATTGGGCTTTATTTCTTCACTCTCTATTCAATTCCAGCAATATATTCTTCTTTTCTCAAGTCAAAAAATATTCTTTGAATATAATGGCTTTATATTACATTTTATTGGCTACAAAAGCAGGTCCTTACTCACTCTTCTACGTTTTGATAATTAAACTCTAATATTCTCACATATCTATTCTTCCAAAAGAAAATAAGGAAAAGGAAGCTCTTTTGAGAGTCTAACTACTGGTGCTGCAAGAGATGTATAAACTAACTTTGGAAGAACTGACATTTCTATGATGTATTTTTTCCTTCAAAATAATTTTAATGACATGAGCCCTTCATGTGAAGTTACACAGCCTTTTTCTGGACCATCTTTATAGTCATATAAAATTTCTGGACCATCTTTTTCATCATATAAAATAATTAAAACCAAAAAACTAACTGGTCTCCTTCCCAAAGTGAATGCGCATTTGAGAAAAACTCTGAATGCTGTAATGGCTCAGCTGGGACAGTAGGCTGTCTGGTCAGAGGAAATTATACCAGGTAGAGGAGAAAGGAAGGAATGGGTGTTAACATAGATCTTGTCCACATCTCCTCCGAGTCTGTTTAAAACTTATATTCAGGAGTTCCCATCATGACTCAGTGGTTAACGAATCTGACTAAGAACCATGAGGTTGCGACTTCGATCCTTGGCCTCATTCAGTGGGTTAAGGATCCGGCATTGCCGTGAGTTGTGGTATAGGTCACAGACGCGGCTCGGATCCCACATTGCGGTGGCTCTGGCATAGGCTGGCGGCTACAGCTCCGATTAGACCCCTAGCCTGGGAACCTCCATATGCCACAGGTGTGGCCCTAGAAATGGCAAAAAGACAAAACAAAAAAACAAAAAAACCAAAAAAACCCCTTATATTCAAATGTCTTAGTTTCAGGGTTTTGGTTTTTTGTTTGTTTTTCAAAGGCCACAGCCCCCTCAAAATTACATCAGGTTTTGTGACTTTTTTACTTCAGCATTCCTAATACTGCAAATCTAAGTTTCATTACTCTGCTTCATATGAATTCTGCACTGGATAGCACTGTAAGATATTGTTATGGTTCTTCTCTATTACAAGAGTAATATGTTGTTACTACAAAAACCTAAACATCATGAAAAAAATTAACCACAATTTGATCTTTTCTTCTGGGTATTTTTCTCATTCAAAATGAGATTAGACTGTATTTTCTATAACTGGCATTTTGCCTTACCTACACACCTTATATTTTTTTATTCCAGTACCTACAGATTTTTATTTTTAATGGCTGTATACTATTCCATCATGTGTAAGAAACCACAACATATTTGCCCGATCTTTTATTGATATATGTTAGAATTGTTTCCAAATCAATGCTAAAATAAATCATTGTGTACACTTTTTCAAATATTTGTTGGATAAATTAGAGAGGTGATTATACTTTGCCAAAGGGCTGACACATTTAAATTTTAATTTAATTAAAAATGTGGGACCTGGAGTTCCCATTGTGGCACAGAAGAATTAATCAGACTAGGAACCATGAAGTTATGGGTTCGATCTCTGGCCTTGCTCAATGGGTTAAGGAACTGGCATTGCTGTGGCTGTGGCGTAGGCTGGAGGCTATAGCTTCCATTTGACCCCTAGCCTGGGAACCTCCATATGCTCTGGGTGTGGCCCTAAAAAGTAAAAAAAAAAAAAAAAAAGTGGGACCAGTTGGCAGGCATCTCTGCCAACAGTGTATTAGAATGCTGTTTCATAGCACCAATGCTAGTTCTAGGTTTTGAATAACTCCAGAACTTTTCACTCATCAATCATCCAGAAAGTTGGGAATGTTCTGTCACTCGATAGAACAATGACATGGATGAGTCCAGTCTCTTCTCAATCACCCCTTCTAGAATGTGACTATCTTAGGAATCCAGCAGGATAGTACTGGAAACACCTCTGTTGATTCCCAAAATTCTGTCCTCATTATTCAAAGAAAATACAATTGGACCACCATTTTTAGGGATAAACCTGAAGTTGCTTTTTGACTGGGATGATGACTTTGATCTTCCTCAAGTCACAGTATTTCATCTGCTGAAGTCAAATGTGTTCATTTGTGAGATGCGGGAAACTCAATCTGTCCAAAATGAACTCAAGTTTCTCTCAATTTTCATAATCCCTAGATCTCCTTTATCTTGGTTGCATCACCACTGCAACCATCAGTTGCTCTGGTCTAAAAGCAGTTACTTTTAAATTTCCCTCTTCTTTCTTCTCCACTATTCAATCCATACATACCTGATTGGTTCTACCTCCAAATATGCCTCAAGATTAACTTCCTTCCATGTGTACTATTTCTTCCTAAAAACCCTCTGCTGGTTTGCTATTGTGTTTAGAATCAAATGCATTATCTTTAAAGTGCCCTCCAAGACCATTATTTTTTCTTATACAATTTCCCTGGATGTCTTTGTATTTATCAAACATGTCAGGTCTTGCTCTCTGCCGGGACTTTGACTTGCTCTCTCTACCTTTTCCTCTTCCCTCCTCTCTGCATGGCTGGCTCAGCCTCATTCCTCGGGTTGCCAGTCAAGTGTCACATCTTCAGAGAGGCCTTCTCTGACCGTGCCATCTCGAATGATTCCTCCTGTCCAATACTTACCACCAGCTGAGAGTATCTTGTGCCTTTATGTTTAGGCTCTACGTTTCTTTCTCTTCTCTAATCCTGAAAGTAAGGACCACAGTAGCAAGGACCTTGTGATAGTTGTTCACTTATGTGTCTCTTGTGTGTGTAGTTGCTCACAGACAGCATCCAGTAGTTATTTACTTCATGAATGAGTTCTGAGGTCAGGCTTGTGGTTCTGACCCTCAAGGAAGACATGTCTCCCCTAGTTCTCTGCTTGAAATGCACCTGACACAAGGAGACACAGGAGACTATGTGCACTAAATTGCTCATATGACCTGGATCTTGATGCCTTTACTGAGTTTGTATAGCAGAGAAGGTAAGTTAAATACAAACCCATTTACAGTAGTCAAGTGATGGCATTGTGAAGATGAAATTATTTGGGGCCTTTGACCAAAAAATCTGGACTTTTGTCTTGGTTTTTTGGCCACCCCACAGCATATGGAGTTCCTGGGCCAAGGATCCAAGCTGCAGTTGTGCACCGGGGATCAAATCCGTGTTCTGGTATTCAAATCTGCCACAGCAGGAACTCCTTGTTTTGTTTTTAATGAGTTGATTAGGTATTCTGCAGAACTCTTTTGGTTATTTTTATTGAGATATAACTTTCTTTTTTTTTCTTTTTTTTTTTTTTTTTTTTGCTATTTCTTTGGGCCGCTCCCGCGGCATATGGAGGTTCCCAGGCTAGGGGTTGAATCGGAGCTGTAGCCACCGGCCTATGCCAGAGCCACTGCAACTCGGGATCCGAGCCGCGTCTGCAACCTACACCACAGCTCACGGCAACACCGGATCGTTAACCCACTGAGCAGGGGCAGGGACCGAACCCTCAACCTTGTGGTTCCTAGTCGGACTCGTTAACCACTGCGCCACGATGGGAACTCCCTGAGATATAACTTTCACACAGCAAAATGCATAAAGTGTACAGTTTGGTGAAAAATTTTTTTTTTTCTTTTTTAGGGCTTCACCCATGGCATATGGAGGTTTCCAGGCTAGGGGTCCAATGAGAGCTACAGCTGCCAGCCTACACCACAGCCAGATCCTTAAGCCACTGGGCGAGCTCAGGGATCCAACCCACAACCTCATGGTTCCTAGTTGGATTAATTTTTGCTGCACCACGATGGAAACTCCCCAGTTTGGTGAATTTTTATACATATACCCCAAATTGCCATTCTAGATTAAGACACAGCATATATCCACTACCACAGAAGTTTCCCTTGTGCCCCTCATCTATCAATACTCCTTTCCCATTCTGGTTTCTATTAGCATAGGTTACATTTATCTGTTTTGAATTTCATATATGCAGGATCATAAGTACCTGCTGTTTGTGTCTGTCTGTCTTTTTTCACTTAACCTAATGCCTGTGAGATCCGTCCATTCTTTGTTGTTGTTGTTGTTACTGTTGTTTTATTTGGCTGTACTGTGGCATGCAGTGGGTCCTGGGCCAGGGACTGAACCCATGCCAGAGGAGTGACTCAAGCCACAGCAGTGACAACCCTGGATCCTTAACCCACTGGGCCACCAGGGAACTACAAGATCCACCCATGTGGATACATGCTGCAAGGTACATCATCCTCTTTATTTGTTAATAGTAGCCTGGGATTACTATGGTTCATTCCAAAGCACAACTTTAAGTTTTGCACTTTAAGCTTCTTAAAAACCTGGAGTGGTGATTTGGTAGCAGTCTCAGTTAAGGGCTTTGAATGCCATTCTCATGGCATGTATCACACTAGTGTTGAGCTAGGCAATTATCTTAATCCATCTGAAATAGTTGGTCACAGTATACATTAGATGAACATCTTGAGTCAAACTTGAACATGCAATCAACCAGAACAAAATGAGCTCAGTCACAGAGGGCCAGATTTCTTAATTAGTTCTCAGTGGCAAGAACATTTTATGTTTCCAAAAGTCAAGTACAAATTCTACAAGTGACACAATTCAAGAAGACTTCATGAGGGTGAATTAAACCTGGCCTCCCACTGTCATCTGCAGCATCTGAAGCTATATTCATTTATTTCTCACTGTTAGTGTTCTTAGAAGCACCAATATGCTATAATAAAAAGTAACGGCTACCTTTATTGTGGTATTCTTGAATTAAGTAATACAGTGCAGCCCCTCTGCTTGACCTTTGGCAGGTGGTTGTCTTTCCTTTTCTTTGATTGTTTTCTCCAGTCTCTGCTTTCTTGTTTCTGCTGAAGAAGAATGTTAATTATATGAATCCATCTTAAAGCATCTTATTCAATCAATCTTTCTACACATACCTATTTTTTTAAAGTAGGAAGAATTTTGAAAGGCAAGAAATCAAATGGAAATAATTTTTCTTTTTTTGTTTGGTTTAGTTTCATTTTGATGTAGTGTAAATTATTTGTAGTTTAGAGACTATATTTATAAATGTTAGGAACAGAATGTGGTGATAAAACGTGTTGACACTTGTTTTTATATTACTATTGCTGTTAATAATGAATGCAAGCCACCTCTTTCAAGGCTCAAACACACATCTCCTGGAACTTTACTGGAGATATAATAACCCAGAATGGTCAGTGCTAAAAGGGACAAAAATCTTCCCTATCTTTAATTACCCCTTTGGGGGGCCTTCCTTCTCAGATTTTCTTAATCCCAACTCATATTGGTGAGTTGGAAAATTGTTGTTATTTCTTAACAGCAGCAGCTTCTCCTATGCTTGCTAAAAGAAGATACACAAATAAAGGAAATTTAATGAGCATTAAACTTTATTTCTAACTTCATATTTCTCTGAAGGCCAGAATATTTTAGTACTTAGTTTCTATGTGATTGGAATTTAGTTTCAGTGTTTAGCCTTATAATTTAATTGAACTGGGTAGATGAATTGCATTTCTCTCCACTGAAAATATCCACTCCTCTAATACTGACAGATCAAATGACCCAAATAGTTTGATTTCCTCCTGCTTAGTATTGAAAACTAATCATTCTTTTAGAAGATTTGAAACTCGACGTAAAAAAATTAGTGAAAAACAAAAGTTGTTATATTTTTCAATCTAACTTATTTGACAATAAATTCAGAAAATACTTTGGAATTCATTGGCAAATGGTTAGCATTATCTTGAGATATTTTTCCATTGTAAAGCATCTCGCTTTGAGAAAACAAGTAGCTCATTTGCTTACACTTCTCCCTTTAATCCAGATAAAAACATGAATGAAAGAGTTGAGCTCAAGGAAGCTCTTCTCACTTTAATGGATAGCAGGACAAAATAATTTTAAGTATTCATTAAAAAACATACCTGGCATCTAGAAAAGAAAGCAGCGTGTCAAAATAAAGCCACACATTTTCCTTCTGGTTTAATCTCAGCTTTTTCTCCTTGCCATCTGTTTGGTAAATGTAACTATGTTTGCTATCACTCCACATCTACGCCTAATTTTGTACTCCCTGTGAATGTAGTCCTTTGCAGCAAATCACACTTTCTACCCCATCGGAAACAGATAACCAAGCCGTAAGAAAATTGGTGGGCTACCACTGCCCAAAGTCAAACAATTCAAGCATCAAAAAGAATACCTGTAATTAACTTATAATACAAAAGCCTCTGAGCCTATAATGATGCTTAAAAAAATCAAGTAAAGAAATTCCCTTATTGCTACTATTGAGAGATGAGATGACTTTAACACCA
Organism: Phacochoerus africanus; assembly: GCF_016906955.1. Taxonomy (NCBI): domain Eukaryota; kingdom Metazoa; phylum Chordata; class Mammalia; order Artiodactyla; family Suidae; genus Phacochoerus; species Phacochoerus africanus. The sequence continues at coordinate 129,194,310 of NC_062546.1, forward strand.
ACTCCTCCTGCACCTCAGCTGTGATGCGAGATCTTTTAACTTACGGGGATCGACCCTGTGATTCCATGGCAACCCAAGCAGGTCAGAGACCTGTAGTCAGATTCTTAACCCACTGTGCCAAAGCAGGAACTCCAACTTTGTGATTACTTAAAAATGTTTTTAGACCGTATTTCAGAGCTACTGTATTAGCATTTTTTGAATTTTCTAACTTCTTCATATTTTCATAAAAGCAACAGTTTAATAAACTTTATTTTTTCCACAGATACTCTCTTTGCCCTGTATTACTTAATAAATAATCTAGGTTCTTCCATTGGTCGGTGGTATTTGCTTCATCATATATTGTACGCACACAGTGACTGCTGCCTTACTATTTTCTTCTATGGATTGGTCTTATTATAGCGTTTTAATTATTTAAGCTTTAAAACATTTTAATGTCTAACAAGGCAAGTAATCACTTTATCTTTGTCTCTTTATCCAGATAAGATTATAAATAATTTTAAATAATTTTGACGATTTCTCTAAAAATTATGTTAAATTTTTAAAATTTGTTTTGCATTAAGTCTACCCATTGATTTAGGGACTGACAAATATAAAAGATATAAAAATTTTTTACATAAAAATGTATGTATTTACTTGTAAGTGCATCCCCAGATACAATTATTTATGTATATTTATTTAAAGTATATGTAGATATTTATACATATTTATTTTAAAATATACATGACCTGTATTTAGATATATATGTGCTCATATGACATTTGTCAAGGCTAAAATCCTAGCTAAATGTCTTCATTAGGGAAAATTAATGTGAGAAAAAAATTACTAAATACCCTTCTGCTGACACCATACACATTAAACTGTTTAATTAGGAGTTTGTAGTTTAATTGAATCAATTGGTGATTACTAATACATGAAATTTGCACTTGGATTTCAAAGGCATATTTGAATTTCACTAATCTTGCAGTTTCAGTAGCCTAGGGGTTTGGAACTTTGGATTAAAAAAAAAATGAGTTTGAAGTCTTTCCTCAGACTTAACCCAGCTGTGTGACCTTACCATAATCAGTAAACTTAAAATTTTGTAACAGCTCGAAGACCAGTTGCTTAACCATAAAATGGAGATAATAATGGTCTCATCTCTTAGAGTCATTGTGAGGATTAAATGAAATGATGTAGTGATCCCAGTGCCTTGTTCGTGATAAGCTCCTCCTGTAATGTCAGCTATTATTCCAATCTGGAATAAGCAACCACCAACATTTCAATATAAGTCATATCCTTCTAAAGAATGAGCTTCGGGGAACTATAAACAGAAGAAAACAATTTGAATTTAACTTCTTTCCTACTTCGAATATTAATTAGAAAATCACTGTCAAATTCTCTGTCGTTTTCTTTGTGCTTCATCTGTGGTCTTTGCCTAATTCTTCCTGTATCTTCTTTCCTTTTTTCTGAGACGCAGGCTCTTGTCCACTTCTGGTCTTGTATCTATCTTTCACCCAATTCTATTTTGCCCACCTGGGGAGCAAAGGTGTTAAGCACCAGGAAGCTGGTTGAAGCATAGGTGTCATCAATCCCAAGGTTACTGTTGCCATTCTGACTTCTCCTGCCTTACTCCATTATTTTTTTTTTTTAATTTATAAAATCCCATAGCATGAATGCACTTGAACCTGTGCCTTTAGTGTCTACTGAATTTTATGTCTACTAAATTTATAGGCTAATATCTCTAGGAAAAATATTTATTATTTTCCTTAAAATTTAGAGAATACCATGTACCAGGGATGAGATTCACGAAATAACAGATTTATGAAACAAAGTTCCATTTACATATCTAACTAGGAAGTAATGCATGAGTTTATGTTAATCTCATGTCTTTACAATGATCATGAATGGAACATATTGGCTGAGCTTGAGTTCCTGTCTATTAATTTAACACCTATTTAAATTCCTACACACATAAGAAATTAAAACATTATTCTTTTCTGATTGACATTAGGAAACTTTAGCTGAGACAATGATTTTAGTATATGCTGTTGATATTAAGAGGATTCTTGTAGTGAAAGCATAAAAAAAAATGGTATGGAGAGATTTGCCCTGACTAGTTGTTTGTTTTCCTTGCTACTGAAGACAGCAGACTGCTTTTCTTTTAAACACATCACACAATTTCATTTTGGATGCTAGTCAAGAAAGTTTTAATTTGATTATTTTTTCAAAACGATGTTTAAAACTATTGTTTAAAAATATTTACTGATCACAAAATTAGAAATAACACCAAGAATTAGTTTAATTTCTTAATTTACATTTTTGAGTTTTCAATTCCTTAAATCAAATTGGTCAAAATGGCATCATTTTCTATAAACTGCTAGAAACATTTAAGTGCCATAAAACTCAGATTTCTTGACCACTTTTTCATTGAGCAATGGTCCTTAAGTGATGACATCCATTGTCAAAGGCATCTTCCAAAAAATACAGCAATTTTTGAAAGAGAAACGAGATTGTCTTTTTAAGTAATATAACCCTTACGCAATTTTCTCTTTTTTTTGAACCTTTTTATTTCCTGAGGGTTTTAAGTAAAGACCTCCAATTTAAAACCTATTATTCTGTAGGAGCTGCTTTACCCCTCCCCCAACAGTAACCTTGCTGTAATCTCTGCCCTGTTATTTTCTGACTTTTTCACTTTGCTTAGCACTGAACTATACTTAGGATATAACCAGAATATGTGTGTGTGTGTGACATTCATACAATAGTTAGGGCAGACAAGTAGTTTTAAATACATTAAATATCAACCTATTTTGCTTTTTCATGGTCACAATTCAAGGGATTGTTCCTTATTTTTTTTTAAACTGTATAGATTTTCATAAAGCTAAATTTTAGATAAGATTATCTCAAGTAATTATTAATGAATTATTATTTCATATCTACATAGTGCATGGTCTTGTATTAAAAGTGTAGAAGGATCGTAACAATGAAGGGAAGATATGTTTCTTGAAGAGCATGTTCAGTCTTATGCAAATAGGTGCACACGGTCAAGAAGGTTATCTCTCTGATAATTCCCATTCTGATTATCTTTGCCTGTTTGAGGAGACTTATTGGAGGAGGGGAGCTATCAATATTTTCAAGCAGTGGTCTTCAAACCAGGGTGCACAAAGACTTTCCCGGGGGGTCATGTTTATAAATAGTTTTAAGTGAATTGATTTCAGTTATTAATATCTATATATACTCTTTCCCCAGACTGCCTGATTTCCTCTTGCCTGCATCCCTCTTTCTCTTTCCTACTTCCCAAAAGAAAAGCTTATCACCTACCTGGAATTTCACAGGGTTCACTGCCCTAAGTACAAAAACCCCTTGATACCAAACAAGGATAGGTTGGACAATTCCTTTAACCAAAGCCTCATAAGTGACCCACATTCATTTATCAAGAGACAGATTTATAATATAATTTTACTTCTTAGGATTATTGTTGATCAACATCTATAATATATTTTTGACTTTTTGATAAAATTATTTACCAATAACAAAAGTAATGGCAAACTAAACCTAGGAGAAGTATTTTAACTGTAGGCATTACAGTAACATTATTTTAACCTGAGAATTATGCTTACAATTTTTTTATAATGATTTTTATTTGGTTACAATCACACACTTATATATATAGAGAGAGATATTTATATGTGTATGAAATTACAGAGAATTATGATAAGGCAATCAATAAGAGATTTTCAAGCATAAATTATACATATTACTTTAGGATAACATTTTATAGGGGAAGTGGGATGAAAATACTATTTCAGGAGAAAAAGATACAACATAAAATTTCCAACTGTTTATCTTTGTAATGGATAATTATATGTCTTGAATTGTTATGGTATTTGTATTTCATTAAAAAACATCTAAAAGAGTATTGGAACATTTTATTTTTAAAATATCAATATTTATAATGTGTCAGAAATGACATCTTTTGCAATTAATTAATCATATGAAAAATATATGTCAAAGATGTTTTAGGGTGTGCATAATTAAACAAAATTTCATTTGGCAACATTAGAATAAAATATTTGAAAGCCTCTTTTCAAAAGAATACTCTTCTTGGTAGTGAACTCATTTCTTCTAATATTAAAAAATATCTGACTCTAGAATATATTATGGTAACCTCATGATAAAATAAAGTTCCTATCATGAAATGTTTGAGGGGGTCTGCAGCTGATCTACACCTGTATCCAAGGACTTGAGAGAATAATTCATCATAGGTTTAGAGGATATGGATTAGATTTTTACTTTTCGGTAATTTCAGCAGGATGTAGTAAAATGTTTACTTTCTAAATGCAGATTTATCTTGCTAGTTGTGGGCTGCCAGTTGCTAGTTTCCTGTTGCCACTTTTAGTTTTAGAGTGACATCCTTGCTCAATTTATCAGTCACAACAATACCACTTTTTGGGGTCAAATGGGCAGACACTGTGGACAAGCCTGAAAGCAGGGTGTTTTTGGAGTCAGGCTGTGAACTAGAAAAAGTCTTTCCAAATCTTTCTACGGAAAACGAAAGTCATTATCAATCTGCTGCTCAACATCCTACCATGAAAATTTGTAAAAACAAATGAAAGAACATGGATGCTGGCTGAAAAGAAAATCAACAATAAATGACGTGTCTAAACAATAATTGGTGTGTATGTTTATACATACACATATACTTCCTGCTTAGCCATCTTGGACAATAGATGTAATTTTAATGCTTCAGGAGAAGCATTAAAATTCATGCTGTTACGCAAAATGTTATAAGATGAATGATAATCTTTGAAGATTAATAACACTCTTTTCAAGTTCAAGGTAAAATGGTAGCGATTCAGTTGCTTAAGTTAACATTTCCCATAAAATGGAACACCCAAAAATACCCCTTGAAAAGAATGGTTCTAGAGCTTGAAACAATATGATGTCTTTTTTCTGAATCTTGATTAATTCAGAATTTTGTTTGGCAATGTGGTTATGAGACCAGGTGGAAAATTGAAAATTGTTAAATAGTTCAAGAGAAACGAAGAAGTCTTATTGTTGAAAGAATACCATAAGTTGATTATGCTTTAAAAAGCTAGACTAGATGCATGCTGGAGAGTGAGCTGGAAGGGGCCACAGAAGAAATGAGAAGACCATCTGGGAGGCACCGCTGTAGTCAGGTAAGGGTGACCATAGGTTGGACTAGGGTGGTGGCAGTAGAAAATGAGAGGCGTGTGGAAAGGTTCAAGAGCTACTCAGAAGATAAAATTGAAGGAAAGTGATGAAGAGGGAAAGGTATGTAGAGAAAGGACACATCAGGAGTCATTCTTAGGATTTTTGGCTGGATAATCTCTAAAGGAGTCAAGAAGGCTTAAATAAACTGTTTCTCCTTATAGGTAGCCTAAACATTCTTGTAAACATGGTTACATCACTAGGGGTATTCTTTTTGAGTAAAGATAACTTCTGAGGACATACATCTAAACTTTTGCAAATTAAGTCACATTCCCTTAATAGGTGGTTCTACCATGTAATGCTCTAAAAGGCACTACGTACTAAAGCAGAAAAGCACTGTAATTGTGAAATTTAAAAAATGCAAGTTGCAGAGTAGTTTCTAGTATGCCCACATTTAAATTAAGCCCTAAAGCTCTATATTTGTGTATGAGCATCTCTAACATCTACAACTGCATAGAAAAGTTCCTTTTTTTTGCTTTTTAGGGCTGCACCTTCGGCACATGGAGGGGTTGAATCGTTGAATTGGAGCTGCAGCTGCCAGCCTACACTACAGCCACAGCAATGCAGGATCTGAACCGCATCTGCAACATACACTGCAGCTCACCACAACAACGGATCCTTAACCCACTGAGCAAGGCCAGGGACCGAACCTACAACCTCATGGTTCCTAGTCGGATTCGTTAACCACTGTGCCACGAAGGGAACTCCAATATCAATTATTTCTTGATAAAACTGGAAAAAAATAGTGATGTAAAATTGTCTTTTCCTTTTTTTTTTTTTGGATGTTCCCACAGCACGTGGAATTTCCCGGGCCAGGGATCGAACCTGAGCCACAGCAGCAACCTGAGCAGCTGCAGTGACAATGCCAGACCCTTAACCTGCTGTGCCACAAGGGAACTCCGCAAGTTGGTACTTTTGATGAAAGACATTATGCTAAAGGCCTTGGATAACTGGTAGAAGTACCCATGCACACTGGTCAGATCGGAGGAGGTGTGCAAACAAACATCTCATTTCTTCTTGTCAGCAACCTGGGGTGGTAGGAAAAGGTCTGTACTCAGGAGACATGGATGCTTCATATCACAGGATTTGGGCCAGTCAACCTATCCCTCAGGTCCCCAGCTCCTTATCTGTAACATTAGGAGGTTAGGTTAAATCAGGGGTGGCAAGCAAATAACATGTAGCTCTTATTCTCCAAACCCTCACTTTTTGTCGATGTTTTTAAAATTCATCATGGATTTTTTTTTCTTGTTTTGTACTTTTTTTGTTTTTGTTTTTGCTGAGTCCAGATCTATTGCCAGTAAGAGCTGGTACCCAAGAAGAAAGGGATCTACCATCACAGATCACCCAGAGAAGAATTATGGGCTGTTAGAAAGCTCCTTGGTGACTCCTTGGAGCCAGGGGCCTTAGAGGTAGACAAATTTGGGTTAAATCCTTGCATTCCCACTAAAACAATGCCAGGTTAGGCAAATGAATTAATCTCTCTGAATTACAATTCCTTCGTCTGTAAAACGAGGGTGATAATTCCTACACCCCGTCCCCTGCTAGCCCAGATTTAGCATGCAGTCAGTCTTAGCTATCACTTCCTCTAAAATTTTATACCTCTAGGATTATATGATTTTAATCTGAGAATAAATGATAACAAACCTTACCCTAATTGTGTATAGCTCTTTATCTCTCTATTTCGGTCATCTGCTTTGTTAGTAGTTACCTCTCCTCAGCTCTTCAAAAGGAGATGCTTACATCTGCCCAAATCTGCTTCTCTACAGTAGGCTCAGCAGCAAAAATATAGTGTTTGGAGCAGAGCGTCCGAGTCTCAGAGCCACGCACAAAGCCCATGCACACTATGAAGTGGAGTGGTGGCCTGAAGAGCAATTTAACTACTTTCTGTTGATCTTCAGCCACGAATGGGCGTGGTCTTTTGCAAGAATCAAGAAGCTGATTAAGGGGCTGAATCTTTACTCCCCACTTGCACTTGGGTAACCCCGAGGGCAGGACTAGGTGGTTTCTATGATGTAATTTGATTTGTTAGAGTGTGAGCAGTTTATAACCATCATTTGCGAGTAAATTACTTAGCCATATTCTTTTTTATGACTGGCTGAGGAAACTTACTTGATGGTATAATATAATTTATTCCTGTGAATAAGTGAGTGACCTTCACATCTCAGTCTGTCTCCTGTGACTTATGGGCATTTTTTCACTCAGGGAAATGGTCTGTGTTTTACCACTGCCCACCATTTTCTACATTCTGTTCCACTAATTGTGTACATAAATAAGCCAGCCTTCTAAGATGCTGATGAAAATTATATTGACATACTAAATATCGAGATAATGCTGCTTGGTGTATAACAAAACATCTTTCTTCTAAAGGTCTGTAAACAACATTCATTTTTTTTCTCCCTGTATTGACAGTCCTCTTGGGTAGAATGCATCAAATAATACCAGTCCTATCTTACAGATGGGAAAACTAAGCCAAAAAAAAAAAAAAAAGCAAGAGATGACCAGTAGTGGTGCAAAAGCAGGTCACAGACCATGTAGCAAGAAAGTAAGTGGCTGGAGAGATGTATGGAATATTTGCCATATTGGATGAGTGTGTATATGCACTGTGTGTCATACTTTGCTTTAATTAGCAATAAGCATTGATATTTGTTGAGTTTCAAGCATGTTCCAGGCATTGTTCTAAGTACTTGACATAAACTAGATCACTTAGTCCTGGTGGCAGTCCTTTGAGGTGGGCATTATTATAAATGCCTCACTTTATGAGTGAGAACAGAAAAAGTTAAGTAACTTGACAGGGGCCCATTTAGGGTGGTATAATGTGTAGCATCAGGGTATTAATGGCATTTTCTTGACTTCTTACTGAAGGAAGCTGAAGAGAATTCAGATTCACTCAGTTTAGTATTTCTCTGGGTGGGATCATTATGCATCTCTAATCCTTAATAAAAATGGTAAATGGCAAATTCCTAGGCTTTTTGTTTTTTGAGGCAAATTGCACAGTGATTTGCTATTTTAGCAATTCTCAGGTGATTCCTGCATACACCAAATTTTGAGAACCTCTGATTTGTTTTCCAACTATTGTATGTGTGGCCGGAGAGGTTCTCTGATGGCACCGAACAGTGGCAGGGGGAGTGGGATGGAGTGGGGAAGATCAGAACTTGGCAGGTGAGGCTCACCCTTACTTCAACCTCAGTTCCCCTGATTTTCTCCTTTACACTTTGTGATTTTTCAATAAGATTTCATGCAAAGGGTACTGAAGATTAAACACTTGAAAACCTAGACTAGTTCAATCTTCCCCTCCTATTTTTTAAAATGCAGAAAATGTGGATTCTGGAAACTATAGAATAAGACACTCTTCCTTAATATACACTGGAAAAAATATTCTGTGAGTATTTATGAAAAAAAAGAAAGAAAGAAACGATTACTTGGAATCAGAATGGGCTTCCCAAAGACAAATCATGAGGAATTCACGGTGTGTGCTTGTATGTGCGTGTTTGTGTGTATGTGTTATTACATGGATAAATTGGTGCCTTGATTTTAGCAAGGCATTTGACAAAATGCTTTACAATATTTTTGCAGAGTGGTTTTCTTGGTGCAAACTGCAAAGCTATGGTTGCCCATGGAGACACCCCAGGAGTCTCTTAAAAGCAGTTGCTACATGGAAGGCAAGGCAGTTGCTAGAGAGAAGCTGATCCCCTCATCCCACCACCCATTTGAACCAGAGAAATTCTGCTTCTGTATATTTTTATTTCATTACTTCAAGATTTTATTTAAATAAAGTTTTATTGCTAAATTTTGAAACTGCTATTTTAGAGGACAAGATGCAGACAATGCAATCATATGTTATAAGGTAATAATGATTTATTAAACACTGGGTTCTTCAAACACTAAATACTCATTGACTCTGGGTTGCTGGACTAAAGCGGAAATCATCACAATCTGCCATCCCTTCTTTAAAAACTCTAATGAAAATACTGAAGGTGGGCTTGCAAAAGTGTGCTTGGAGCACAGGAAAGCTAGATAATCTTCTAGTGATCAGAATCAAGAATAAAATAACCTCATCACGTGAGAATATAAACCAAAACCAGGAGATGGTAATTTTTAAGGGAGGTATTAGGCTGCTCAGGTGCTTATAAGAAAATCACATAGACTGGGTGGCTCGAACAACAGACATTTTTTTTCTCATATTCTGGAGGTTGTGATGTTTAAGATCAAGGTACCAGTAGATTTGGCTTCTGGTGTGGGATATCTTCCTGGCTTGTGATCAGTTGCCTTCTTGCTGCATCCTCACATGGCCAAGAGACAGCTCTTCCTCTTTTTATAAGGGCACTAATTCCATCATGAGGGCCTCACCCTCAAGATCTCATCTGAAGCTCACTATCTGCCAAAGGCCCCATCTTTCATCACATGGGGAGTTAAGACTTCAGCTTAAGAATTTATGGGGACACAAACTTTCAGTCCATAATAAGGGATATATATATACTATATATATATTATACACACACACACACACACACACACACACACACTCTGCTGGTAGATTATAGAAAAATTATGACTTGCATAAACACAGAACTTTATAGTAACTCATATGTAAAGGTCCCAGGCTTTAAATAATAATAACTTAAAATGAATAAGAAGAGTGAGATGGCTAATAAACAAAGTGAGCACGACATTACCGTAATCCAGTTTTTCAAGGTCACAACAGGCTGAGGGGAGTAATGACCACAATAATAGTAATTGCTCACCAGTTATCTGTAGTGCACCCAGCATGTAATTGTGTTCTACATCCTTGGACTTTCAAATTCCTTTCATTTGTTCTGGGATCCCCTGGGGACATCTTCCATATACTTGCAAAACGCATCTGTCAGCTCATATTTAGGAGTGATAATAATTCACATTTCACAGGGTTGTTGTCTGGATTATGGGGCTGAGGTTGTGAGAAAGCATTTAGTAAACAATAAAATTTGACACAGGAAAGAATCCTGTAGTATAGGACGGGCTATCTCTTCATGCAGCAAATGCTGCCCTGCCCTCATCTACTCTGCCCCATACCATGACCTTGCTCCTTCCACCAGCTGCTGACCCTCAGCTCTCTTCCCTCTCCAGGAACTGTCCTTGGAGTATTTCACCCAAGGTCACATCCCCTTGATGTGACCAGTGACAAGTCTATGTGGGAAGGTGGGGAGAAGGATGTAAATGCTTGAACTCCTTGTTCCCATTTGGGACAACTCTAAGGGATTAGCCTGAATTTGGCTGAATCCTCTGTTGTGACTGTACTAGCTCACCTTCTTTCTCCCTTGGGCCCCATTCTACTTTCTTCCTTTCATCCAAGGGTATTAATCCCAAGAGTACATATTAATATGATTTCTCCCCTTGTTTTAGAATCGGCTTCCTGGGGGAACCCAGTGATATTTCCCAATCAGACAAAGTGGGAGCATACCTTTAGATGTAACTTTCCCTTTTCTTGATCTTTAAGTATTTAGTGTACATGGATACAAAAGAATGTTATAATTCATTTATTCACTTCTCAAATGAGTATTCACTTAACATGTACTATTACATCCTCTGGACAAATAGGACACATGACCCTAAAGGTAAGTTTCTCATCAATTTGGGATGAAAGGACATGTGAAAACATCCAGATGCTAGTGAAAATCAGCCTCATGGTAAGTTGCAAGTTGCTGGTAGTGAGTGCTTTGAAAGCTCAAGGAGAGGCAGCAACAGTGTTATCTGGGATGTTTTAAGAAGTTCTGAATCAGAGACTCAGAGAATTTTGCAGCTGGACATAATCCTATAATTTTTTTAGTATTAGACCTGTGTTAGAAGATGATGTAACTGAATACCAGAAAGACCAAGAGACTTTCTCCAAAATCACAAAGCTAAAGCAATTGCTGAACTTTGAAGGAAGCAGAAGATTTCGATAGCAGATAAGTCACCCAAGGTTTTCATGGTCTCCTTAGCCATTTTCATGATAAGCATTAATTCTGGGACTGTCCACACTCTGCAGAGGTCTGGGCTTCATCTTGTCAGAGGTGTCAGCTCCTGGGTGCAATCACTAATGTCTGCTCCACACTGTCTGTGTGGGCACTCTGGGGTCTGGGCATGTTTAGACAAAGCACAGTACCCCAGCAATGGGTCTGAGAGTCCTGGCATTGCTTTTCCATTCACCTCCCATGTCTGCCATGGCTGGCGCTTCCTGGCTGTGAACCTGCTGTCTGTCCCTCAGTTTCCAGTTCCTGGGGCACAACTGAAGCTGCTCTGAGCAAAAGCCACAAATCACCTCTTGACGTGATCCATATGTCATCTGAAACTTTACATTATAGCTCCCCTCTTCTGCATTCCTTCCTTGCTTTGGCGTAGTGTGATTAAATAACTCCAACAGCCCCGCAATATGGTTTACAACAGCAGTATTTCAGGCTGACTTTTCATCGGAAGCTTGGAAGGTGATTCACAATTATAGTGACCGTTCCCTTTTGGCTGAGATTCAGAGATATCAGACAAAGACCATGGAGGAGGATCTGTGTGTCTTTTTGTTGACCAAGAACCTTGGCCAAGTCTGTGGAATGAAGTGCAATTGGAAAAGCGGAGAATTTCAGCAGGGCACCTGAAAGACACTCAGCTAGATTTCAGTGATGCTACACTGGAAGCAATTAGAACTTTTCAACAGCTGGTGATTTGCTAGTTGTTGATAAATATACTAGCTTTGGCTACCAAGACTAAGTCTTAGTATGGGAAGGTATGAAATTTCTTTAATTAAAAAAAATCATAAGCAGTCATTTATTAATTTATCTTTCACCTTATTTTGAAGTCGTAATTTACAAAGTAAAACAGTAAGCCTACAAAGCTGAAATTAGAGAAAAAATTATTCCCACAACCCTATCGTTATACCAAATATAAGTTTTACATATTCTTTTCCAAGCTTTTTACATATTCATGTGGAAAATAATAAAAACATGCTATTTATTTTCTTCAGCCACTTTTGTGCATTTTCTATCTTTAACTTCTATTGAATGGCTTTCTCATTTTTGTTTTTATTCGCATTTTCTGCTAGTCCTACAGAGAACTGAACACTAATAAAAAATGTTTTCTCACAGAAAGCACTGGGATCTGCTGAATGTATAAGCCAGGGTAGTGTGGCTAAATAAATGATGTTGTGAAAAGGCTGCAGGGAGGGGTTCTTGGAACCTCTGTTCAGCATGGTGTTGGTGCCTTGTGACCTGAGGTAGCAGCAGTACTACGGCTGGCCAGTGGTGGTGAATCTGTCAGCCTGAGCTGCCACAGGCAATAGTGCCCCTTGCATGGAGCATGGAGGCGATGTCCACAATCAACTGACTGGTCCACAATGGATGAAACCAATAGACATGAAGACGATGATAGCCACAAAAGCCCACATACCATATACATAGATGGGAGGAATATGGGAACTTTTGATGGGGGATGGCATAAAGCATTACAGGATGGAATGAACCAGAAAATGTGATTATTACCAAACATATGTCCCATATTTGTTTTATCATTCCCAGACAGTTCTGTTTAGGGAAATGTATATTAAAGAAGAAATACCTCCAGAAATTTTCCATTGAACATGATGACAATTTTTGATTCAAAGTATATTTAAATGCTATTACAGGCCATTCATTCCATCCCCAATTGTACATTTAAACAAAATAAGGAATGTATATATTCGAGGGATTTTTCAGCATGTATGGAAAAGACCATATTATTATTATTTTTTTTGGTTTAGTCTGTTCATATATTATGCTAACAGTATAATATACGCAGGCTTTCCTCTACTGCATTAGAATAATAAACATATCAAATAAAAAATATTTACTGAAAATTTGTTCTATATAAGGCATTAAGCGGGTTAGGGAATAGTAAAGAACAGTGCATTTCTACTCTCTGATAACAGAAAATGACCATGTTGCTGACATGACTGTAATCAGGGAAACTGCTTTTTTCATTTCATAAAAAAATGTTCTTGTCCCATGATCTCTCATTTATTTTTGCCATATATATATGTATATTTATATATCTTTAAATTATTTAAATATAAATGGTTTGAATAAAATTCTTAATTTTCTATTTTGCTTATATGGAAACAGCTGTGTTTTTTTGTTTTGTTTTGTTTTTTTTGTTTTTTTTTTGGCCACATTTGAAGCATGTGGAAGTTCCTGGGCCAGGGAGCTAACCTGTGCCACAGCAGTGACCTAAGCTGCTGCAGTGACAACACAGGATCCTTAACCTATTGAACCACAAGGGAACTCCCCAGTTGTGGTATTCTTAAAGAGTTTCTGTGGATGGTTTATTCTGTTCAAATTGCATGAGTTTTACTTCTCAGAAATACTCATCAAAGAATTTCTAATTTTCCAATTTTCTAATGGTGTGCTGATAAAGCTGGGCTGGCTGTTGATCTCCTCCCATTTCCCTAACTGTCTTTCTAATTAAAATTACTAAATGGAATCTAATGACTAGAGGACTCAGAGATCAAAGCAATTACACAAAGGGAACCACAGTGTAATCCAGACTCAATTTTGACCAAGTTATTTTTCTAGTCACTTTTAACTTGTGTTTCTAAATTCCAAATGATAAACTAGGAGCAGAGTCTTTCCAGGAAAGAGAGATTTGAAGTACCCTCCCGACCTTTGTGTCAAGGAAGAGGAACAATCTGAGAGTGAATTCAATTACTTAGATCTCATTTCTAGAATATAGTTCTCCCCCAAATAAAAATCACAGATGGCCCCTTAATTCAGGTGCTGAAATATATTCAGATGCTGATGTTGAAAGACAGAATTTTCTTTTACAGGACATGGAAAACATCCACATATTCCTTTACCTATATTACTTGGTATTAACATCCCACAGAGCAAATTCAACTTAGTGTTTTAATTTAGGTCATGTAACATGGTGCATGAATATTACTTCTTATGAATTAGTAATTAAAAATTTCTTCTAAAATGTATACTATTGTGACTTTTAATATTCTTCTTTCTGCAGAGAGAAAAATGGAAATCAGATGAGGAGCAGTTACAATGCAACACTCAGCTACTGGCTGGGAGAGGAATAAAGAGGAAAATGAAAAAAATGTACCAAGACTTCTAGCCCTTAGATTTAATTAAAAGCTGTTCTTTTTGTTTGCCTTTTTGGCATGGCTGCAGATTAATATTTTTTTTCATTTTTCTGTAAAATTAAAAATGCCCATTGTTGCTTTTTAGTGGATAGAAAAAAAATTTAAAACAGCTCTCAAATAATACTTCAAACCAATAACCAAATCAATAACCAGTCATTTTGGAAAAAAAAAAAAAAAAGAGGGAGAAAGAAATCTAAAGCAACTGGAAGTAAAAATTCCTAAAAAGTTTTCGTCTTCTCCTAAGAATATTTCTAGTGATCAATTCTTTCATTTTACAAATAACCAATTTATTTATTAGCAGGAAAAATTTGGATTGTTTCAGTGTAGCATCTCCTTATTCAAGCTTACTATTAAAAATATCAGTTTTCTTAAGCTTGTTTTCATGGCTATTGCCACCCAACATGAAGCTCACTGTACTTTGAGTCAGTCAATTATTGTGTGTGTTTTGGTAGTTGCTGAGCTCCTACTGTTGGATTTAATGCCATGATAGGTGCCAGGAACAGAAGAATTACTTACACAAGTACCTGTCGTAAGGGAACTCACATCTGGTGGTGAGAAGGCAATAGACAAAATAATATTCCAATGATGTTTAGACTGGGGGAATTATACTAAGGAAATTTTGTTAATAAAAATTTATTAGTGGAAACACCAAGAAATTATATAATATATCTAGAGGAATTTATAGAGATTATCTGGTTCAAATTTCTCAGTTTACAAATAAGGACATTGAAGATCAGACCTCATAGACAGTGAGAGCTAAACTAGCAGAAGATCCAAATTTTCATACCATACTACATAGGGGTTAATTTGACCATCATCTACAGAAGAAGACCTCACGCTCTGTTATTTCTAAGCATGCTAAATTGGAAATTAAACAACCCACCGGCATTAGCTTAAAGTCTTTGTTTTAAAATGTAGATTTTATTATTAATCAGATATCCCCAAAAGAGAGGGTATAACACACCAGGCAGGGCCACATGGAGAAGCACCAGGGTTGATCAGGAGGCAGAGGAAGCAAGGGGAAATACTGGCAAGGGCTTTTATTGAGGTTTCCAAGGGAAAAAATGAATAAGGCAGGGTAAGTAGGCTTAGGATTGGCTAGTTAGAATAATTTCAGCAGTCTCTGGGGTGCAGAAGCTCTCTGACATTGTCTGGTAACTGGCACTTTGATATTGATCCAGATTGTAAAAGCCCAATAGAGGAACAGTGTGTGTGTTTTGGGGCGGGGAATATGGGCTCTGGACTTGTTGGTTTGTATATGAAAGTGGTGCTTGTAGGGGGTTCATTTGCTATCTCAGGTGATTAACTAGTCCTAGGAAGGGCAGTCTTCCCTGGTTAGCAAGGCCATGGATGCCAGAGCATCAAGAATATAGAAAATGTAGTTAATACAGTCTTTCTATCAAGAAACATTCATTTTATTCTTTTTGGAGATAGGGTTGCCCTTTAAGAGAGACAGTTCTGATTTTCAACATTATAACTGTCTATGATGAAGTTTTTAGTTTGGTTTGTTTTTACTTAAGACAGTGTATCATTATATAATCTTGTCTCTCTTTGGACAAGATACTAAATATTTCTGGAGCTGCATGTCATTTGAACTTTGGCAATAACTTGAGCTCTCCAAATGAAAAGTGATAATATAAATCTCCAAAACACACATATTTCTATCACTAGTAATTATATTCCCACACTTAGGAGGATAGATTTGTTAATTTACTTTAAGAGAAATAATCCTTTGAGTGGAAAAACTTTAAGTAAACTACACATCACAACAGGCTATATTTAAAAAGTGCATCTATAAGTACACATTTTGAAACTTGGCGAAAATCTTTGTTATAAAAATAGCTTAAAAAATGGAAGATAGCGCCTCAGATAAGGCCCTTTATCATATTTAATCCAAAGGTAGCCAAAGTTTGAATTCTAAGGTCCAAAATTTAATAAGCTACAATTTTGAGAGGAGGAATGTTTGCTGTATAGCAGAAAGATGGATGTATTTGTGGAAAATACACCTATCTGTGAAACAGGCATCATTAGCTTTTTTTTTTTTTTTTTTTGTCTTTTGTCTTTTTGTTGTTGTTGTTGCTATTTCTTGGGCTGCTCCCGCGGCATATGGAGGTTCCCAGGCTAGGGGTCTAATCGGAGCTGTAGCCACTGGCCTACGCCAGAGCCACAGCAACGCGGGATCCGAGCCGCGTCTGCAACCTACACCACAGCTCACGGCAACGCCGGATCGTTAACCCACTGAGCAAGGGCAGGGACCGAACCCGCAACCTCATGGTTCCTAGTTGGATTCCTTAACCACTGCGCCACGACGGGAACTCCGGCATCATTAGCTTTTATACCGACTTCATTATTACTTCTCTCACAAACTCTGACCCAACTTAATCAGGCCCAGCGCAATAAAACCACACACATAGTTCTCCCCACATTTCCAGTTATCCATTACCCACCCCCCCAACTCCTTACACGCAGAAATGTATGTGTTCAATTCACATGCTCTAAAGACATAGCCCTCTTTTCCTTCTAAATCAACAGCAGTGTAATTTAGTGTAATTAGATGCTAGGGAGAAAGCAACCTTCTCAAACTAAACCACATTAAGATATAAAACACTAGTAATCAATATCCTTACCCTCTAAACATATTTGAGTTTTAAAAAAAGGATACTTGTGTCCTAAATAAACTGTAAGGGAAGACAGGGGTGAGGTGTTTATGTTCAGCAATGGAACAATGAAAAGTCTACATAAGGTGACAGAACTTTTGGCAGGGAAATGTCAGGAGAGCATAGCAACTCACTGAGAACAGATCCTCCCTCGGCCCTTTTTACAACAGTTTTACATACTAATTGTTAAAGGCTCTGAGAAATTCTGTAGTGAAGAAACCAGTTTAAGTACGATCAGGTCAACTTCCTGATTCTATTTTATTTTCCACAATGCCTTCTTGTTTTCTAAATCTAAATATACATATCTTCTAAGAAAGCCTGACTTTTCCACAGCAGTCCCCATGGTAGAGACAAGGGATTCTCAAGGAGGGGCCACGAGTAGGGTGACAGCTGCTATTTTTAAAGGATGACAATGCTTAGATGCTTAGGGTAAATGGAATACTGTAAAGCCCTGGGAACAATAAACTTAACACGTTTCTAAAGAGTACTGTGTTACCAGTGCCAGCATGGATACAGGGAGGAGGATGTGACAACACAACGTGTAAACTGAAGGACAGAAAGTTGTTTGTTTAGGGAGCAGCAGATATCAAATCCATCTTCCAGGTTTGCTAGAGATAATCCCTAGGTGGCTGAGGCACCCAAAGATTCTCAGCGGCCCCCTGAAGCCATTCCTTGGGAGTTCAGCAGTGAGGAAATTCTGCCAAGGGAGATGTCTGATGCTAGTGTGCTGTTTCTACCCCTCATCATCAAGGTCCTAGTTATCTGTGGCTGGTTGTGAAGGAGGTGGCTTGTTTAGGTGGTGGCTAGAATTCGTCTTTCTCTTAAAGAAAGTATGCTTGGAAACTAGCTTACTGATCACTGATCACTTATGTGTGGGCTCCCATTTGCCACAGAGATAAGAAAGTCACTGGCAAAAATCATGTCTTTTTGTAATTTTCATTTTCTTGATTTCATATGAGGATCCTTAGTGAAAGGGCTAATTATAAAATAGCATAAAGAGTGAAAGAGCCCTTGGTTTGGACCTGCTCCTTAAAATGAAAAATATATATATACAGGTTCATCAAATGACTCATTAATGAGATAGTTATTAGTCTTCCTCTATTCTCGATACTTATACTTTTCCCATATCCTTATAAACTTCCTTTAATGAAGAAACAAAGAATAGAAAAACACAAAACCAAGAAAAAAAAAAACCACCTTTGCATTCTTAAACATGATTTCTACCTAATTTGAAATTTCTGCCAATAATTTCACCAGAAGAATGTGCCAAATAAGTGAATATTTTTAGTTTCCATGAGCTAAACAGCAGATACAGATCTGTGATTGAAGATAAACAATCTGTTAGCTAAATATTTTAAAATCACTAGTACAGTTTCCTCCTAATACACAGCATTAAATCATTTCTTAAAGCTAAGATTGATTTTATTGGTAAATTCTGTTGTTGTTGGTTTTTTTCCCCTGTAGTCAATAGTTAACTAGTGAGTTTAAAAGGATGTGGCTCAGTGGTAACAAACATGACTAGTATCCGTGAGGTTTGATCCCTGACCTCGCTCAGTAGGTTAAAAGATCTGGTGTAACTTTGAGCTATGGTGTAGGTCGCAGATGAGGCTAGGATCCTAAGTTGCTATGGCTATGGCCTAGCCCAGCAGCTGTAGCTATGATTAGACTCCTAGCCTGGAAACTTTCTTATGCTGCTGGTGTGGCCCTAAAATAAAAAGCAAAAAATTAAAAAAAATTAAAAAAAGAATAAAAGGATGTTAACCTTTTCAACTAGCCACTGGATATTGTGGTGGGAAATGCCTGCTTCTGTTGACATCCTCTGGACAGCTAGTTTATAATAGCCTGTTGTTTCGACCTGAATCTCTGACTTTTATCATATGACTCATGGTTCTTGTCAAAGAAATGCATTTCTTTTTTGTTGTTGTTTTTTTTAGGGCTGCACCCGCAGTATATGGAAATTCCCAAGCTAGGGGTCGATTGGAGCTGCTGCTGCTGGCCTATGCCACACCCACAGCAATACAAGATCTGAGTTGCATCTGCAACCAACACCACAGCTCACAGCAATGCTGGATCTTTAACCCACTGAGTGAGGCCGGGGATCAAACCTGCGTCCTCATGGATGCTAGTCAGATTTGTTTCTGCTGAGCCATGATGGGAACTCCAGAAATGCATTTTAAAAGGAAGCCGTCTATAATTCAAAACAATTTTTTTTTTTTTCATTTTGGCTGCCCTGTGGCATATGGAGCCAGGGATCAGATCCAAGCCACAGTCATGACCTAAGCTGCAGCTGCCACAATACCAGATCCTTAATCCACTGTGCCAGGCTGGTGATTGAACCTGTGACCCAGAGCTCCCAACACGCTGCTGATCCCATTGCGCGTCAGTGGAAACTCCTCAAAACAGTATTAATACCTTCTCAACATTGTAATTCTCTATGATGAAAAATATTAGACATGCTTCCTTTTTTTTTTTCTGTCTTTTTGCCATTTCTTGGGCCACTCCGGAGGCATATGGAGGTTCCCAGGCTAGGGGTCTAATCGGAGCTGTAGCTGCCAGCCTACGCCAGAGCCGCAGCAACTCAGGATCTGAGCCAAGTCTGCAACCTACACCACAGCTCACAGCAACACCGGATGGTTAACCCACTGAGCAAGGGCAGGGATCGAACCTGCAACCATCATGGTTTCTAGTCAGATTTGTTAACCACTGTGCCATGACAAGAACTACCCATGCTTCCTTTTTTTTTGAACATACCTGCAACATATGGAAGTTCCTGGGCCAGGGATCAAACCTGTGTCACAAGATGAGCCAAGCTGCTGCAATAATAACACCAGATCCTTACCCTGCCTCACCACAAGGTAACTCCTGGACATGCTTCCAGTATCATTCTAAAATCCTAAATAATGTTGTCACGAACTGACTTTGTATTTATTTACTTACTTTTTAAAATATTTGTTTGACAAAATGAGTCACTGATTAAATACTATGGTTCAGTTCTTTCTTTTCTTTCTTTTCTTTTTTTTTTTTTTGTCTTTTTGCTATTTCTTTGGACCGCTCCCGCGGCATATGGAGGTTCCCAGGCTAGGGGTCGAATCAGAGTTGTAGCCCCCGGCCTACGTCAGAGTCACAGCAGAGGGATCCGAGCCGCGTCTGCAACCTACACCACAGCTCATGGCAACGCCGGATCCATTAACCCACTGAGCAAAGGCAAGGACCGAACCCGCAACCTCATGATTCCTAGTCGGATTCGTTAACCACTGTGCCACGACGGGAACTCCAATGGTTATTTCTAAGAATAATAAAATAAAATAGACTTTGTTTAATAAGAATCATTTAAATTTCAAAAGAGTTACCCTCACAAGGCTCCTTCCTGTCAGTTCTTTTCATTTTAATGAGAGCACAAAACAATACTAAAGAAAACTAGGACAAATTGGGGGAAGTTTTCTACAGAATCATAAAATTATCAAATGCTGTCTTAGCTTGGGCTGCTATAGCAAAATATTATAGACTGAGTGGCTTATAAACGATTGAAATTTATTTCTCACAGTTCTGGTGACTGGGGAGGGCAAGATCAAGGCACTAGCAGATTTAATGTGTTGAGGACCTGTTTCCAATTCCTGGTTCATGGAGGGAGAGGATGAGCCTTCTGGGGTCTCTTTTTTAATGGCACAAACCCCATACATAAGATCTCCACCGTTATGACCTAATCACCTTCCAAAATTCCCATCTTCAGACACCATCACACTGAGGATTAGGTTTCAACATACGAATCCTGGGGGGACACAAATTTCCAGTCCATAGAAAATGCAAAATAAGAATTTATATAAATCATATTGTCAATCAAAATCAGTCTTTTCTTCAAAGCCATCCATATTCTTTCAATTCACTTAAAAATCTTTTAAAGCTCTCAGGCATGGAGACAAAAGCATTTTTTGGTAAATTTGGCCTCAAGAAGTTTGTAATTTGATGTTTTGCTTTACCAAGGTCTTAGTGTGTGTGTGTGGTGGTGGGGGAGTCTCCAAAAATTCTTACCCTGAAAGGGAGAAATTCTTATCTTGAAGTTGACTCTATTAACTATGGAGATTATGGCCTGTGGCTTGACTTGATCTTTGTGATTTATGGTACAGCAGTGTGATCTTAGGGCTGGAGATGATGCTATAATACGGGCATTCTCATTCACACTCTGTATCATGTGTTCATTTTACACTCAGCTCACGTAAAGCATTTGTAAATGCAACCGTTTTTAGGCTCACCGTTGTTTGTAGTTCTGCCTCTCAGATTCAACATCTGCTTAAAAACTGCCATGTCCAAAGGAGGCAAGTTGCTAATGTTAAAAATTCAGGCTACACAGTCAGTGTACCTGGGCTCAAGTCCTGAATCATCAGCAGTCCAGGTATAGACCTAGACAGGGGACTTAAACCTCTCTGTGTCTAGGATTCCTCATCTGCAAAATAGAAGTAATAATATGACAAACCCCCCATTACACTCTAAGTTTAGTCTAAAAACTGAATTGAGTGAAATACACAGGGCCTGTTTTTATGAGATTAATGAAATGAGAACAAGGGCTGATACAGGAAGAGTTCCTGGGACAGGCCTGCTTTTCCTTGGGCTCATTACCACCCTCGGGCTCTGGGTTCATGTCCTCTCAGTGGCCCATGTGTAGAACACAATCAAAAGTGTACAGTTATTCTTGAGCACTTGGGAAGCTGTTCACAGCTTGTTGAGTTAACAGCTTCTCAGAGGAGCAGAATCACATTTTACCACCAGTCTCCTGGTCACCTTTTATGCCCTCAAGCATGGCTGCATGAAATAGACTGAATAAGGGGTAACCAAGAGTGGAGATTTTTTTTTCCCTTGTCTTCCCACTCTGTCTTTTTAGGGAGAAATGATACGCTTTTGTGCTTTAATTATTATGTCTATTAGAATACTCCAGTTTTCTACAATGTATAGAAATTTTAAAACTTCCTTCCTATTTGTTATATTTGGTTTTTTAAGTTATTTTACATTTTAAATTATTTTTTTCTCAAAGATCAAGTCTCTTGTAGCAGGAGGTCTGTATTGGGAGCATTTCAAGTTAAACAAAATCCTTAAAATGTTAGTAATAATAATAATCATAATATAGTGAAAAATATAATTTAGTACCTGTATGCCCAACACTTAATATAATTATCATTTCTTTTGATATTCCTACCAGTCCTCACAGATATTGACATATTTTAGTGAACAAACTGAGTTTCAGAATGTTCCATCACTATCTCAATTTGCACATGTATATTTGACCACAAATTCCCATTCTCCTCTTACAGACAATGGATGATGACCCAGTCATAAATGTTAACTTTCTTACTTTTTTTTGTGTGAGGCTGATATGAAGATATCCTAGCATCTGTTTCTAAAAAATTACTATCATTTACTTGCTCGCCCAGTTGCAAGGCTTCCAGATTTGGGTTAAGTAGTCTCGTGCTCAGTCAGATGCAATGACTCTCCAAATGTGATTTGAGAAACATGGTTATAGGCTACTGAAGAGTTTGTTAGTTTGCTTTGATTGGATGCAATATTGTACCTTGATGACTGTAACGCCACCAGTCTCTTCAAGCCAAAGGAAGGGCAGCAACTTGCTGTGACTTTTTGGATAGGATTTCGCCAAACCAGAAATTTTTTTGGCTCTTGCCTGAAAGGAAACTGATCCAGTTTTAGAAATCATTGAGCCAGTCCATTGAAAATATTTTTTCTTTTGCAATGAAAATAAAATACTTTCTTGGGAGACAGTTTATGCCATTGTTCCCCGTGGGGCTGGAGCCTCCTCTCTTATACTCTTATTTCCTGCCTTTACCACTACAGCTCTGTGAGAAATAAGCACAAGATGAGAGGACACAGTGACATCTGCCTTCCTGCTCTCGGTTCCCTAAGTGACACTTCTGTGGGATGTAGTTGTACTGATATGGGTAGTAGGAAAGGGAATCCATTTCTTCATTATTGAAAATAGCTTTTCTTTTCTTCATCAAAAATGAGGATTGTGCGTCACAGGAAAGTGGGAGCTTGGAATGAAGAAAGCGTCAGGATAAATTTAGCCTTTGTCTTTCTTCCAATCTCAATTTGGATATTGTTTGCAAGATGAACACTGTTCAACCCTCAGGACCAAGGAGAATTTGCAAGGGGTGGGAAGCGGCACAGGTGCACTGGACAGTGAACAATCAGATACAATTCAATCAATGACGGGTTTTGTCTGTCCTTGCAGGAGGGCCTTTTATTTCCTTCTTCCCCTTCCTCAATTTTTTTTGGTCACGCTGTGTGGCAAATAATAAGATCAAGGGACTGGACACCAAGATTCTGGCCTTGGTTCAACCTGATAAATTATTGCTCTAACTGTACACTTTCTTGCCCTCTTACTGTGGCTTTTTAAAGCATCTTTTCCTTTTTAGTAGTTATTATTCACAGAGAACAAAAAAGTAATATATTTTGAGATTAAAAGAGTATTATAGAGTATTTAATATATATGTATACATACATATACACCCAAACTTGAATCTATTGACATTTGTGCAGGAGATTTGAATATTTAGGGACAAATTCTTAGCCTCTGAAGGACAGATTAAGATCAAACACTTAGTCATCAGAAAGCCATTGAGTTTGGGGGAAGTTCAGTACAGTTAAGATGGTCTCAATATGGGTGTTCCATTACTCTGAATTTCCTTTAAAATTTTCATAGTCTTTTATTAGAAAGATGAAAAACAGTGATAATACTGAGTGTAGAGGGTAAAGAATTGACGTGTTTGTCTAAGTAAAATTGGGGTAAGCATGGACATATGGCTGAATGATGGATTGATAGTGGTTATCAGCTATTAACCTTTTATACGAGTTAGTATCATAAAATTTGCAATCTTGTCACAGATTTGAAAAAAAATGAAAATATTATAGTTTTAGTCCATTATCACATCAGTGGCAACTCTAGAGAGAGGGCTACTATTAAATATTTTACAATGATAACTTTGTCTGTGTGTTCTACAGAAATCACTGCAATACTAAAGTATATAAATTATCTAAAAAAAAGTAGGTTTGGCTTACAGCTCTTAACTTTCAGGTTTAAATCAAGATCTCTTTTTATAAATACAATTTTCACTTTAAAAAATGTTTAATTTTTGCTGATAATGTCTTTATGTCTAATTTCAATATAGCATTATACCATAGATTGGAATAGACACAAATGGATCATTTGAATAAAAATAGTTATAGTTTCTTGAATAAGAATCATTCAGAGAATTAATAATGATTTTCATTCAAAAAGTACTTTCAGTTTATGTGCATATGCAACAATCTGAAAAGGTAGACTGGCTGTTTAAGTGTCTAGTAGGAAGCCTGTAGTTTGGGGAAGCTGAGTGACTTAGGTCCTAGGGTGAGTCAAAGTCAGGACACTAGTCCAGGATTCCACCAATTCCCTCCGGTCTTAGTGCCACCCTTAAAAACAAACAAATGGAAATTCACCCTTGAATAATGACTTCCCAATTAATTAACTTTGACACACAGCAGGTGATTTAAAATCTACAGCGACTCAATGAAAGAAATAGTATCTCCATTATAAAGATAAACACGATCTTGGGAATTAACCTTCCAGGTTCACTGGCTTGGACAGTGTTGACAGATAAATGTTAAGAATAGTTTTTTTATTGCTAGATTTTGAACAAGTGTAGCATATTAGAAGTATTTATCACCTTTCAAAGAAGCCTGACTTTCCCCCCTTTTCCTCCTTGTGATGGTATGCTATACAATCTTTATTTTGGTCCAAGGCATGTGAAAATAAAGGTTAAATTCTGGTTATTCTATCTAGTTTGTCTACTAAAGTGAAGATTTAAAATAAGGTAAACTTACGGCTACCAAGAGATAATATAATTGAAGCTGGTGTTTGGTATAGGATTCAGGTAGGGTGATGTGGGAAACTGCTACTGTAACAATATCAAAATACTTCTAAGAATGTCCAGGAGGGTGTATGTAGCTAATGTTGATGATGCGTAAAAGCTACATATGACTATGTTTGAAGATTTGGGAAGGAGGGTATTTTCTCCTGGATTACTGAGCTGGATACCTGTACAGAAGGTAGCTAAGTTTGTTTTGTTTCAATTTTTTGTATCTTTAGAGTGAATAGTCCTAATTTCTTTGCATTTGAGAAAAGAAAGAGATATGTGTTAAAGTTTGGGGTTAGTAGATACAAGCTATTGGATTTGAAGTGGATAAGCAATGATATCCTGCTGTATAGCACATGAAACTATACCTAGTCACTTGTGATGGCAATGTTGGAGGGTAATGTGATGGAGGGTAATGTGAGAAAAAGAATGTGTGTGTGTATGTATATATATATAACTAGGTCACTTTGCTATACAGCAGAAATTGACAGGACATTGTAAATCAACTATAACAGAAAAAAATAAAACTCTAAAAAAAACCCCCAACTCTTCCTCCTAAAAATAAAGTTTTAGCTTGTTCATTGGATTTATTTATTCCCTTCCCCTTTCCAGATGGCATCTGGGTAAATAAATAATACCAAGGAAAATTGTAGAATATAAATATGCAAACTAAAGGAATAACCTTGCACTATAACATAGTGCATTTTTGGCTTTGAGCTTTTTTATGGACTGGCCAGAAAGTGACAAGTTTACTGAACTTTAAAATAGAAATATTTTCCAAAGCTTTACAGGAAGAACTCTTGGTGATCTAATAAAATTATACCCAAAAGCATTTTTCAGGGATACAATCATATCCCTGACTCTCCTAGTTATCTTTAATAAACTCGGAGGGCTGAATATTCAAGTGCAACACAGTGTAAGAAAATCTGAGGTTCCAGGCTAAAGTATCCCCAAATCTGGTGCTCTTCTACAGTTCAGGGGCAGAATTCGAATATCAAATGTAGGAATGTAGGCTAGGATGATTCTTAGACAATGTCACCTCAATTTTATGTGTTTCAGATAAGCTTTTGTTAATAAAGTGATAGACAACAGATACGGAGGTTATGCTGCCTAATTCTTGCAAGATGAGAGATACCATTAAGATGCAGTAAAGAAAGAGCCAGGACACAAAACTCCTGGCCCCATAACAGCAGCTCTGGGCAGAGAGGTTATCCAGCAGAATTAAGCCAGCTTACCCCGTGGCCTATAGCCACAGCTCCAGTTATTACACCAGCTTTCCAAGTCACCAATCCTTGGCTCTCTCTTGCCTGTCTCTGGCACCACTATTCCACAGCTCCACTGGCTTTTTGGCCCTTGTTGTCCTTCACAGCATAGCCTCTTGGATCACAGACTGAACCAAAAGCCAATTCCTATTTCTCCAGCACCAACTCTCACTTGAACTTGGCTGATTCAATCTTGCTAAGCTTTGTGAGGGCCAGGCAGGACAAGAGTCAGGCCTGGTGGTGGTCTAGTCTAATATATCATATTGGCCACTGATTGAACTTGTCTGCTGTAGAAACAAACTGAATTATCTAGACCGGCAGTGTTCTCCTGAAAGGTAAGAAGGCTGTATTTGGGGGAAAATGACTAGGCAGGGCTGAGGCACAGACGGTGGCAAGGCTGGCTCACTCTGCTTGCACATGGTTGATCCAAATCTCAAATCCATGTCCACTATTCTGTAGCTCAGAGTTTTTTCCAACTAAGCTGCACCAGCCCATTAGCCTTTTGCCCTTTGAAATTCACACTGTCATAAATCCATAGAATTTTAGTGCATCTTCATGATAATCCAGACTAAAGGCTATTCACATGTGCAGATAGCCTGTGAATCAGATATATGCCCCACAGACGTGCACAGCATCCTTTTGAAAAAGCAAAACAAAATAAAGCAAAAAATGAACTGATGACCAATTTGTAAGTCTTAAGATTTCATGTTTAAATCTGAATTTTTAGGTATTTTTCAAAGTCAGATATGCCACATTGAGCCTCACCTTCTCACATGACAAAAGCTGCTGTAGCTGAGTGGGTTGGGTCCCTTTGAGACCAGCTATACACACTCTACTTCCCCATCCCCGCCACCTACTGTCTCCTTGACAGGGAGCTCAAGGATCAGTTGCCCAAGGGTAATACTGCCTTCAGTATCACAGACCGTCACCCACTTATATCACCTGCCGAGTCCCTGAACCCCTTGACCGTGAGCCACCTAAAGTCGTCTATCCTGCACAGTTTACCCAGAGGAAATGAAGAACCACAAATGTGGTCCCAGCCTCAGCAGTCAGGATTAGATTTGGCTGCCGAGTTTCACATTCAGGATTACTTATTGCTTTTCTGATATGTCTTACTTCCCACATCTCTATAGATTCGTGTTTTAAAATCAGTAAGTATAATAACGAATTCCATATATTCACCTGTTACATCAAATCAATTATATTCAAATGCTTGATTTTTTTTATAGATAACTGATCGTGTACAAACAGTATCAGAAATCTTGAAATGTGTATTGTTTTCTTTATAACGCCATTCTTCAAAATTGTTTCTTTTCTTTTTTAATAGACATTAGAAATTTACTCCCAAATTACTATTCTAGGACAGTGATTTTTGCAGGGGGATTTATCCAGGTCCACTGCATATCTTGAACTGTGTTTTGATGAGATAGTCTTATCTATCAAGTTTACATGATTTAAAACAAATCAGACATTACATTTAAATACGTAATTTCATTAACAAGTCCAGAAAATGAATCCCTTGACTTCATTTACACAAAAATAATCAGTGTACTACATTTACGGATCGCTTTGACAGCATTGCTCCATTGTCCATTTGTCTATGCCTGATGTGAATAGTAGCCTTGAAGTTATGTTATCCAAAGATAGTCTGGAATATGCTCAAAGGGAAGAACCAATAGAGTTGGAGCTGGGGATTGAAATGAGATTTTCAAGAGATGCGTGAGAATGGGGACAGGAACTTGAGCGCCTGAGCAGAGGAAGACTATGGACTTGGAATGGCTCCTGTTCAGATTTCCCCTCCTCTATGCTTCCTCTCTCTCTCTCTCACATACACACAAAATAAAAATAAGGTGCAGATTCTTTCAAGTATATATAAAGAAGGAAAGGCTCATTCATGAAACTTATACCCATTTCTGTATTTCTCTCTCTTGTGTTTTTGTTGTCAAGTAGAGGCAGTCCCAAGAGCCTTCCAAAATGGCCCCAAGCAAAAGAGAGAATGTATTTTAAGCTCTCACTCCTTATGCATTAACTTTTATATATTTTTCTTTTTCTGAAATAGTATTTTTAAATAGAATACTTAGGAAAGAAGAAATGGTAAAGAAAATTATTATAGGGGAAAAAAAAGCCTGCAAAAAATATCTAAATTGTATATTATATCTTGCTGGTAAAATCTGAGTCCTGCTGCAGACTTCCCAAAGCATATTGGCTTCGGGTTTCTGGGGGAAGGTGCTCTGGATCCCTTTTAAAAAGCACACATGCTGCTCCATGTGGTGTGGCAGCTGCTAAGGTAATGATGCATTTTTAGTGAAAAAAAAAATACCATAAATAAACATACAAAAAAATCATATGAAACTCTTTCCAACTAAGCACAAAATTTGGCAGCAAGTTAAGGATCTAAAAAAAAATTCATAACCGATAAGATAATGTACC
Source organism: Phacochoerus africanus (assembly GCF_016906955.1). Classification (NCBI taxonomy): domain Eukaryota; kingdom Metazoa; phylum Chordata; class Mammalia; order Artiodactyla; family Suidae; genus Phacochoerus; species Phacochoerus africanus. The sequence goes on from NC_062546.1 coordinate 129,222,886, forward strand.
CAGTCCAGCCACTTCCAAATCTTATTTCTACCTACATATTTATGCACATATTTATATAACACATATCACCATTATATTTACCTTTCCAATCTGCCCAAGTATTTAATCCATGATTTCCAATGCTAATATATTCCAAGGGTGTGGAGGACTCAAGATTAAATGCCTTTGCCACTACATAAAATTAGTAATGAATCAACTAATTATATAATTAACTACATGTTTTTTGTTTCACTAAATTAAAAGAAGACTTCACTTTTTTTTCTGAGTGATGACTCTAAGACATTATTAGAAAATAAAGATATTTTTATAAGGATATATTTCCTTATTCCAGAAGAAAATTCTGACTACTGACTATTTCTAAGATACTTGGTAGAAGGAAGTGATTTGTATGTAGGGAGGAGTTTGAATCTGTACTGATTCCTCTCTATCTGAAAGTATTTAACTAAAGTTGGTAATTCATTCATAAGGAGTTCAGGGTCCTTTTAACTGCCTATAAGCTGAGGAAAAAAAAAATGGAGAATTAACTCTCTCAATATAAGCGCTAAAAAAACTCACAACTAACCAGATTCACAAAAATTCATATCATACAATACATTCTATTATCTAGTCTGAAAGGACCAACATACTATATTTCACAGGTGGCACTATCAAGGTGAAAATGATTATCTAATATAATAAAGTAAATACATTCAAAAAACTCTATATCAATCAGTTACTTAACAACAGCAGGCAGCAGAGCAACAGGATTGACTTCAAAACTGGATGATCTATGCAGGGTCTAAGAGGGTTAGTAGAACTTTAAGTAGAAATTATTTTTGAATCCAGTTTGCCATCTTTGTGAAACTGTTTTAATAAGTACAGTGGCAATTCACCAGCTTTGGGAGATGCTAGAAATATGTGACAAAAGAAGGGATGGAGGGATAAGTGAAAGAAGAGAAGGCAAGTAAACAGTAGAAATGGGCTGGGGGATTAGGGATGAAAAGGAATAGCAAACTCTGGTTCCATCCCTGTAACTCTCTCTCTTTTCTCCTTTCTTTCCTCCCTTCCTTTCTCCCTCTCCTCTTCCTCCCTTTTTTCCTTTCTCTCCCTTTCCCTCCCTCCTTCCTTCCTTCCTCCCTCCCTTTCTGCTTTATTTCTTTCATATTGTGTTTATTTTGAATTACATTTGGAATCACACCATATTCTTCTCAATGTTTAGAGCTTGTGAACTTCTGAATGTAATCCTATTTTACGTTTTATTTCTGATTCCACCTGAAATATTTCATTCTATGTAATGAGGGTCTGTAACAATTAAGTCTTTTCAGTGTTTCCGATAACAAATCTATTGTTATTAAATTGAATGGCTCCTAAATCAGACTTACTGATAAGGGATTAAATGTGTGAATTTATATACATGTACAAGCCCACAGGAAAAAACTTTTTACCAGGAGTTCTAAAGTAGTTCTCTGTAACTTTGCAGGTTTTGACTTTCTTAAATTTGGCTGTGATTATGTGGGATTGATTGACGTGAAATAAAACTATGTTTCATAGAATAAGATGATACTTCCCATGGTGAGATAAATACTTAGAAACCAACAGAAAAATTCATCTATTTAGCTCTGGACTAAATAGTATATCACAGAAATATAATTTTCTTTCCATCAATGGTAACATAGAAAACTCAAACCAAAATCTTTTATTATAACGTCTTTAAATATAGATCTCTTGGTTTTATGTGTTTTTTCCTGGCTCCAATTTCATTTCTTAAATATGGATATTATGGCATTTATTCTTTGAAAACCTCATAGTGCTCAGATTTCACCTCCAGAGAATTTAATTAGTCTGAGGTGGGACCCAAACACCGGGATTTTAAAGAAGCTCTGCAGGTGATTTTTATGTGCGCTAGGGTTGAACACTACTGCCTTGGAATTTGAGCATCAACCTTGAGGTCAATTACACTATGAACTGAATTTAGCAGTGAACAATGGCATGTATGACTCAAGTTGTAAGGTTCATCTTTTCCCCATTTCTCTATCCCTCCCCCATTTTTCACTTATAATCTATTTGTTGTGATTCAAACTTTAAACGCGAGAAGATCATTAATCATAGATATAATTTAGTGACAGCTGGGTCATGTCCCACTAACTAAGTACACCTTGTTTGTCTCAAAATGCTAATCGCTTCTCTGCAACATTAATGAGGGACAATTGATATTGAGCCTAACAATTGTGTATAGTCTAGTTGCTGTTTTATTGAAATAAAGAACTTTATTAGGTTATGGCAAAATACTACAAGGCAGAATTATGAAAATTCCTGAATTATAAGCATCATACTAATTAAATCTTGGCACCAAGAAAGAGGGGTACTGTGATTATTTTCAAGATTTTCTGGAAAAGAGACTATAATTATAGACATTATTACCTTGCATCTTCTCTGCAATGAGATATCTCATTCTCAGAGGGGGACTAATACTTCATTTCCTCTGCTTTCGGTTGCAAGATTGTCAAAGAAGGGGATTCTCATTTTTCTTCTCTAAACCTCTACTGCTGCTTCCATTTGTTCATTTAGCACTACTATTTCATTTTTTAAGTTTTTTAATTTTTAATTTTTTTAAAGTTTTATTGACGTTTAGTACTGTTATATCTCACACTGAATTTGGTAAAGTTGCAGGATACAAAATTAAATCATGGAAATAGATCGCATTTCCACATACTAACAATGAGAGATCAGAAAGAAATTAGGGAAACAGCCCCATTAACCGTTGCATCAAAAAACACTGCCTGGAGCATGATAATGTGAGAAAACAGATTGTATACATGTATGTGTAACGGGGTCACCATGCTGTACAGAAGAAAAAAAAGTTGTATTAGGGAAATAACAATTAAAAAAAAAAAGCACCTCCTATTTTAAAAGGCCTCAAATTATCAAAGAAAAGAGACAAATGTGTAGTAAGTTTGTGTGTAATGTTGTTGTGTTTGATGATGGCTTCTCTCAATCACCTTTAGAACAACTTAACAACATACAAAGGGTACTATTATTAATTGTGTTTTATGCACAGCTATGAAACATGTAATTGCCACAGGTTGTTGGACTTTATGAGACACTGGGGTACTTTTTAATCTCCCTTGCTTGGCCCCCTTGTCTCTACTGGCACCTATTTCAACCTGATAGAAACGCTCTCTGCTTTTTATACTATTTACTAAGATTGTTTAAGGGTAACAATGATGAGTCCCTTAGTACATTTCAGTTCTGAGAAACCTAATTGCCTTCAAGAAAAGAGCACTAAATATATTGATTTGGTTCAGCTTCAAAGATCAATTGATAAATAATAGATGATAAAAATCCATTTGAGAGTAGGTAAAAGGGTCAGGTCATAATTTATTAAGAAATTTCTCATTCCTCAACTGAGATGAACTTGAATTATCTTAATTGTAAAAATTACTTTCAATTGGCCTCTGTTCATTAGTTGGTGTGTGTGGGGGGGGGAGTGTGCGTGTGTGAAATCAGTTTGTTAAGTAGATCATGAGCCTTTCATTGGTGGGGACTGTATCCTATTAATCTATGTATCCCCAGTGCCAAGTCCTGAACCTGGTACATGACAGTAGAGATTCAGTAGAAGTATATTAAATTATTTAAAATGGATGAATGAAAACATGGCCAATGGAAGCAGTTTTAGAACAGCAAAATCTGATACTGGCTTTTTAAAATAGCACTTGTCTTAAGTGAGAAAGAAGAGTCATAGATTTTTAATTTTCTCAACATTTCTAATAAAATTAAAAATATCCATACTATCTTCCATCATGTTCTAACCCAAGAGACTGTACACAGTACCCTGTGCTGTACAGTAGGACCCCATTACCCATCCGTTCTAAATGTAATATTACAAAAAAGAAAACCGCATGCTGAGAAAAAAAGTTTACTGAATGGTACAATAAAAATTTTAGCGGGTCTTCATAAAAAATTCAAAATATCCAAAGGAGAAATATACTTAAACAATTTGAGGCTACAACCTTTGGTGGTTTGGGGAAATCTAAGAAGGAGATAAGCATGTATTTTTAGTATGTTTAATCAGATAAGAAATCCTTGTCTGGAATATAAAATACATTTTACATATATTTATGTATATAAAATTTACCTCCTTTTCCTGAGTTGATCAATTCTTTAGGAAAATTTGCAAGAGGAAGAGAAAGGGATGGAGTCAATTATTCAGCGAGAAGGAGAAGGGGTTTCGGAAGTCCTCCGAATGAAGGCTGTGTTTGAAAGGCCCACTTTCAAATAAGACAAGACCATCTTTTGAGCTCCACGGGATGCCGCTGTCAGATGCTATTGAAAATCCGTTTGAAACCCGTGGATCAATCTGGTGTTTTTAAGCTCTAGTTTGAATGAAGCTATTTATTTCTGAGTGTGTTTCATCATCTTCACTAAAGACTAGAACTTGTGTGGGCAGCTTTCACTATCTTTTCTGATAGGCTTTAAAGTGGCTGATGTGTCTCACAGGAAAATACAGAATCTGTGTTTTGACGTCAATGACTTGGCCTTCACACTAATGCACACAATGTTTCAGAAAAAAAAAATCTAACAAGAGAAACATCATGCTCAAGATGTTTAGATAAGAGCAAGCATTGTGAGTTATGCAAGACGAGGTATTTCACATGTTTAGGAGGCTGGAAGCCTATGGCCAATTGCCTCTTAAGTTGAAATGAAATTAAGAGAAAGCTTATCATGAAACAGTCTGCCTTCCATTGCAGTAGATATGACAAGAGCAAATACGTGTAAACAAACCTAGAGACAGTTCTGGGGAACTACAGAATTGTCCTCTACATCTACAATCCTGCAAATCTTTGTGATGCCTTATGGCAGTATGAATTTTACGGTGGCCTTTTATTTCATTGGTTTCTTGGTTTTAACTAGTCAGTAAAAATCCTTTGATTTTTTTTCTCTTCAATGTGAAAAAATAATATTGCAAACACCTTATTTATTTAAAGGCCTGATTTATTTCAATTTTCCCAAATGGATTCTAGGTTGTCTGTGTCATTTAGAACATAGATAATTTAGGAAATGCTACAATAAGCAAGCCTCCCAAAGTGTGTAATTTTGATTTCTTTATCCACTGAAGCAACACATGATTCCTCCTTCACTTCATTAATTCATCCTCTTATGCTGAGTCATGTCTGAACCAGGGCATTTACAGACAAAAGAATAAGGAAATTCTCTGAGAAGAATAAGGCACAGACTTTGTTCTCAGTGAACTGTTAGGCTGATACAATATTTTAGATTTTTTTTTTTTTTGGCCGCACCCACAGCACCTGGAAATTTCTGGGCCAGGATCACATCTGAGTCGCAGCTGTGACCTATACCACAGCTGTGGCAATGCCGGATCCTTAACCCGCTGTGCCCAGCTAGGGATCAAATCTGACTCAAGCTGCGGCAGAGACAATGCTGGATCCTTAACCTGCTGTGCCACAATGAGAACACCAATATTTAGATGTTTTCTCTTTTATATGTGTTTTTAGTTTCTATTGCTGCCATAACAAATACCACAAAGCCACAGTTTTGTAGTTCAAAGGCCTTGACAGAGCAAAGTCCAACTGGTTCTCTTTTCCAGGTTTCAAAGGCTCAAATCAAGGGGGCAGAGCTGTATTCCTTTCCAAAGGCTCTAGGGAAGAATCCATTTTCAAGTTCATTCAGGTTATTAGTAGAACTCAGTTCCGTGTGGCTGCAAGTATGGACTAAGATCCTTGCTTCCTAAGTGGCTATTGGCCTGGGATTGTTCTCAGCTTCTAGAAGTTTCTACATTCTTTATCTTGTAACCCCTCTTTTCATCTTCAAAGCCAACAACGGCAGGTGGAGTCCTTTCTTTGAATCTTTTTGATCTCTCCCTCTTGTCTTGGCTGTCTTTCTCCTCTTCTTTGAAGAGCTCATGCTGTTACAATGGACCTACTCAGATAATCCTAGGCAATACCCTTATTTTAAAGCCAACTAGAGTTCCTGTTGTGGCTCAGTGGAAATGAATCTGACTAGTATCCATGAGGACGCAGGTTCAATAACTGGCCTTGCTGTGGCTATGGTGTAGGCTGGCGGCTATAGCTCCAATTCGACCCCTAGCCTGGGAACCTCCATATGTCATGGGTGCGGCCCTAAAAAAAAAAAATTAAAAATAAATAAATAAATAAATAAAAAGTCAATTGACAATAGCCTTAATTCCACCTGAAAATCCTTTCACAGTAGTACTAGATTAGTACTGGGTAACTAGTGGGTGGGAACCTGGAAGGATAGCCTTAGAATTCCACCTACCATAAGATGGACATACAAAAAATAAGACATTTACTTTTTATAAGAAAGCCAACCACAGAAACAATGCCAATATCTTATTCCATTGTAACGTAAGACTGTAGAATTCTTCCAACTCTGCTTGCAACCTCCTTTGGCATCTCACTCAGGGGAAAAAGCAAAGTTGTCAGGATGGCCAAGACTTGCTAACACCTCTGCCCTACCCCTCTTCCCTCTGGATACTCCAATCCAGTCCAGGCTCTCAGGACTCCTGTGAGTTCTCCCAGTATAGCTAACAGGCCTTTGCATTTGCTATAATCTCTGTCTGGAACCGCTCCTCCCTCCAATGTCTATGTGACTTTCTCCCTACGCTCCTTGAAGTCATGGCTCAAATGTTACTGTTTCAGTGAAGGTTCTCCTGATCATTCTTTCTTGCAATTTCAACCACTGCTGCCCTCATATGCATCCTTTGCCCTGCCTCCCTTCTTCACTCTAGCAATTTCCAACTATTAATTATTTTTTTATTTGATAAGCACTACAAAGGCAGGAATTTTCATCTGTCTTGTTCACTCATGTATCCCAGCACCTAGAATAGTGTCTGGCATATGGTAAGCACTCAATAAAAATTTGCTAAAACCCTGCTGAATTAATTAAAATAATGAGCCAGATACTCATTCTCTGGACTGCTAAATTAATTCTTTATCTAGTGAGAAAGTGCCTATTGTTATGAATTAAATTCATTAAACTCTCCTTCTCACTTTATCAATTTTAGCAGTAAAATCATAAAATAAGAGAGATTTTGAAAGAAAATTAAAACATAACTTGTTCACTTCTTTTTATTTCTGGGCATGTCCCTCTTTACATAATTGTTCCTTTCCATTTATCACAAATAATTCTTAATCTCAGGTTGTAGAAAACTTATAAAAGATTTAATTCATGATCTAAAAAAAGTAATGGCATACCTATTTTTGCATTCAATGCAACCAGACTGTCACCTGCTTCTCTTTCTTTTCATCTAATAATATCAATGTCCTTCATTAAATGCACTTTGTATAATTGCTATAAAACTTCTCTTAATAACATGCTATACATCTGGTGTGGTCCACTTGGAAGAAAGAAATATAATCAATTGCTACTTTAAGCACTGGCCATTTAGCAGTTCTGTGCCTTTTTATAAATTTAACACTTTCTTTTTCATGTTAACTAGATGGTCATACTCTGTTGCATTCTGTCATAGGTGACTTATTGTGATGTCTACCAGTATGCAACAGGATTTAAAAATAGATGTTCACCAGTTTCTATCCTTAACTCTCTTAAGCTGTCATTCTAACTTGCCCCTGGGCAGCCTATGCACTTCAGTGATTTCAGCTATGGACTTTATGCTGATGTCTTCCAAATCTCTAGGCCCAGGCCCACCTTTTCATGAACTCCAAATCCCAAGCACTTCAAACTCCACATGTCAAAAATCACGCTCATCATCCATTCTGCTCCTCTTTCTTGGTTGATCTATCTCTATTCATTGTTTCTCCACCTTCTCGATCACCAAAATCTAGAAACCACAGAAACGTCTTTGACATTTTATCTAGATCCTCTCTTTCTGCATATCTGATCCTAAGTTCTGCTGCTGAAATAGCTATCCAATCTATTCCCTTCTTTCCATTGGCATTGCTTCTTTCCTAAATCAGTGCTCATCTAAACTATTGTACTGGTGCCCTAATTGGCCTAATAGCTACTGATTCTTCTCTACTTTTCATATTTATTCTAGAGAACTTTTTCAAAATGTAGATCACAGCAAGCCATCACACTGAATTAAAAATTATCTTCAGTTTTAGCATGGTGCTCAAGACTTTTCCAAGTTGAGCCTAAATTTATTTTGCAAACTTATATACTATTTTTCTCCACAAAACCAAGAATAATGTATAGTACTGTTTCAAACTTTTATGACTTTGCTTAAGCTTCCCTTTGCTGGAACTTTGCTCATATCCCTTCTGGCCTTTTCTACTCATCTTCTCTCTCTAGCACAGCACAACTTCTAAGACCCAGATCCAATATCACCTCTTTGGTAAAATTGTCCTTGACTTCTCCAAATGAGAGCAACTTATTTCCTTTTCTGTGGTATTAAATCATTTTATTCATAACAATTTTAATACCTCTATGATAACATGGTAGTGAATATTTATGTATTTAGCCCCAAACCTGAGAGTTCTTTGAACAGAGCAACTGTCTCTTTTCAATCTTAGCAGCCTATGCATGAAGCAAAACTCCTGGCATTTAGAAGATTTAGCAAATATTTGATGAAAGGAAAAGAGTAGAAGGCAAATTTAGAGAAACTGAACTAGAATCAACACAGTGAAATATTGCAGATGAGTACAGAAAGCAGTAAACTAAGGAAGCTAATCCTAGGTATTTCCTATGAAAGTCTTACCTTCCCTTTCTAAATATCCTATTCTGCTGCATTGTATGTAATTAAATGATAATGCTTCAGAATGTAAGAAACATCCATTCTATTTCTTCAATAGCCTCATCAACAGAAATTTCTAGAGAGCTGTTTTTATTAGGAACCATGAATACCTTTAGTCAAAGCGCAGATCATACATTGCTTTGGGGATGCAGAAAAACTTAAGAAAACAGGTTGTTTTCTTACAGAATGAAGAAAATGTCATACGTTCTGGACCCAGTCAAATGAAATCATGTTCAATCATCAAAGCTTTGGAGGTGGCTTTTAAAATCTGCTATATTCAATAGTGGATCTCGAATGGTATATACAGATTCATGGGGTTGTTAAATGTATCTCGTTAGCCTGGCCAGTGTATGCTAATCCTTAAGTCTGTGATGTGGTCCAGGAATCTGTATTTGTCATGAGTATGTTTACTTGATTCCAATGCAAGTGGCTGAAGGAATATATTTTTATTCCATCAATCTTCTGAGGCCCCAGATCCAGGGCTTATTCCAGCAGCCAAAGCCAATTACAGCCACTAGGCCCCTCCTGCTTTATTTTTAGACTTGAATAGGTTACTTCTTTGGAGAAAGGCCAAACCCAGTCCTAAATCCCAGAAAGACCCACATCTCCATATCCTTAACTCTGCTGAGTACTATTTATTTATTTGTTTATTATTATTATTATTTTGCTGAGTATTTTTTAATTTGCTTCTTCAGTTAATCTGTATGCACAGAAACTTTTCACATCACGCAACATCCAGACTCCTCTCAAAATTACAGACAATGCTATCAACTCACTTGCATATCAGCACAGTGCAGCTGTGCAACACAACACATTTATTTAACTGAATAGGTATATCAAACGATGTTGGAGGGGTGGGCAGAGAGAAAACAAAGCTTTCACTTTCCTTTTGGGCTTTGTTAATAATGACAGCTCAGCTGATAGTGTTTTCTGAAAACAAGGGGAGTCCTGATAGAGGGAACCCTCCCATTCCCATTGGACCATCCCAAATGGTGATCTGGGACAGCTTTCCTTGCTGGAAGTGGTTAGGGTATAAGGGTTTCTGACCTTGTCACTGCTGCTAATTTTAGGTATCATTCTCTCTGCTCTATGTTCATGACAGCATAGGTATCATTACTGTCTCCTGAGTTGAGCCCACTGAACTTATATTATGATGCATACAATTTTAAGAGGTCATTATCCCAACCAATATTTTTCTCTCAGTTTCTCTTTCTCATCTTCAAGATAAACCTATGAAGCTTGTGCAATATATATACATTGTTTAATTAAAGTACATCAAATATACAGAAGAGCATGGCAAAAAAGAGAGAAGTCATGTACTCCTACCCAACCTTAAATAAATTCTTGACATTTTCCCAATCTTGGCTTCAGAATTAAAAAGAAGTAAAATATTACAAACACAGTGAAACTCCTTGTTTAACCTCCAGTCTTTTTTTCTTCTTTCTTCCCTGAGGTAATCGCTCCCCACAAACTTGATATTTATCATTTCCATTCATGTTTTTATTCTATTACTATGTATGTATGTTTCCCAAATAAAAATGTTTTCAAACATTACTCTCTACATATATATAATTCTGCTTTTTTCACTCAATATTGTTTTGGGGATTTATCTCTATTGATGCATGTGGCTCAAGATTATTTGTGTTAAATACTATGTACTATTTCATTGTATACATTTCATTACCCACTTTTACTTTTTCGATTATTTATATAGTTTCAATATTACCAACTATGTTGTGTGGGTGTCTCAATGTCTGTGTCTCATTTATGCATGTGTCAGAATTTCTCTTGGATGTATTCAGCAGGTGCAGCTTTTTGTGTCAAATGATAAGGATAAATTCTAACCAACTAGATCTTTCTATAGCAAATGTTCCAATCCATGTACCTAAAAACAGTGTCTGAGATTTCCTCATGCTCTACAGTCTCACCACCACTTATAACTGTCTAAATTTTAGATTTTGTCCAATGAAAACTATGTCAATTTTATTGTTTTAAGTACTGTAGCTGAGTTCAATAGGTAGATTGGCCAATTTTATTTATTTTCCATGAATATCCTGTTTATCTCCCCTTCCTTCTTTTTAAAAAAGTTTATTTTTGTTGTTAATTCATTATGGTTGTCTAAATATTTTGGAAGTTAAACTTTGTGTCAGTTACATGAGATGCAAATTTTTTTGCAAGTTGTGCTTGCCTTTCACTTAAAACTACTTTTTCTGAGCAGTTTGTAATTTTATAGAAAAATAGCACAAAAAACACTGAGTTGCTATATACTCCATCTTCACCAATATGATTCACCCTATTATTAATATATTGCTTTATTGTGGTACATTTGTTAAAACTGATGAACCAGTATTGACACAAACTAAAATGTATAGTTTACATTAGGGTTCACTCTTTGTGTTACATACATTCTATGTGCTTTGACAAATGCATGATATTATGTAGCCACCAATACAGTATCATACAGATACTGTATAATAATTTCACTGCTCTAAAAATGCCATGTACTCCACCTATTTATTCTTCCCCTCCTCTCTAACCCTGAATCCTTGGCAACCACAGATCTTTTTTACTGTCCTTATAGTTTTGCTTTTTCCAGAATGTTATTATCACTGGAATCATACAATATGTTGTCTTCTGAGATTAACTTCTTTCACTTAGCAATATGTATTTAAGGGTCATTTATGTATTTTTATGGCTTGAGAGCTCACTTCTTTTTATCACTGAATAATATTCCATTTTATGGATGTACCATATTTTGTTTACCCATTTGCTCACTGAAGAACATATTGGTTGCTTCCAATTTTTGGCAATTTTGAATACATTTGTTATAAACATTCATGTGTGGGTTTTTGCATGGTTCTAAAATTTCAATTCATTTGGGTAAATACCCAGGAGTGCAATTTTTGGCTCACATGGTAAACCTATGTTTAGTTTTGTAGGAACTGCCAAATCGTCTTCTAAAGTGGCTGTACCATTTTTTGTTCCCACCAAGGATGAATGTGAATTCAGGTTGTTACACATTCTTTCCAGCACGTGATGTTGTCAATGTTTTGGATATTAGTTATTCTGATAGGTGTCTTGTATTAATCATGTTTCTTATTTTTTGTACTTTATGATGTTTTATGATCTTGGGGCCTCACTGACCATGAGAGACTGCTCCTTCTAGGAAAAGCTAATTCTTAGAGATATTAAATGATTCCCTTGTGATTTTGTCTTTCATATGCAAGTCAATCAATCGAAGACCCATAACCTCCAATAATCTCCCTTATGGAACTCTCACATGCCAAATGGATATTCTCCCAGCCTAATCAACCCAAGGCCAGGTACTATATAACTAGGGATAGCCGCTGCACCCCAGAGCCTGCAGAAATTATTCAATCTAGAATCCTAAACCTGCTTACCTTGCCTAACCCATAACCTCTTTTGAAAACCACAATATAGGTTATTGCCCATGCTTCTCCCTTGTTTCCTTGCCTGGCTGACTGATCCTGATGTTCCCCGGATGGCCCTTAATTGTGTGCTGTGTCTCTTATTTCTAGGAATCTGTGACTATAGAAATGTCTTTCTTCATTACAGTCACTCTTACAGTCTGTTTGTCCTATCATAGCTAATTAAACCATTCCTGGATACATTTAAAACATTGTATTGTTATCTCATTGTTGTTTTAATTTGCAGTCCCTAATGATATATAACGTTGAGCATGTTTTCATATGTTTACTTGTCATCTGTGTATCTTGTTTGTTGAGGTGTTTTTTCAGAACTTTTGCCCATTAAAAAAATGAATTATTGTTGAGTTTTGAGTATTGTGTATATTTTGATTATAAGTCCGTCATCACATATATAGCTTGCAAATATTTTCTCCCAGTCTGTGGCTTGTCTTTTCATTCTCTAAACAGGTCCACTGGCAGAACAGAAGTTAACTTGAATGAAGTTCATTTTATCATTTTTTTTGTCTTTTGTGGTTTATGCTTTTTGGTATGGTATCCAAATATTGACCAACTTAGATTTTTCTCCTGTTACATTCTAGAAGTTTTATAGTTTTGCATTTTACATTTATGTCTATAATCCATTTTGAGTTAATTTTTATGAGAGGGGTAAGGTCTGTGTCTAATTTTTTTTTTTTTTTTGCATGTGAATGTCCAGCTGTTCCAGCATCATTTGCTGAAAAGACCATCTTTTCTCCATTGAAACACATTTGCTCCTTGCCAAAGAATAACTGGCAATATTTGTGTGAATCTGTTTCTGGGCTTTCTTCTATTCCATTAATCTATTTTTTTTTTGTCTTTTGTCTTTTTTGTTGTTGTTGTTGCTATTTCTTGGGCCGCTCCCACAGCATATGGAGATTCCCAGGCTAGGGGTTGAATCGGAGCTGTAGCCACCGGCCTACGCCAGAGCCACAGCAACGCGGGACCCGAGCAGCGTCTGCAACTTACACCACAGCTCATGGCAACGCCGGATCGTTAACCCATTGAGCAAGGGCAGGGACGGAACCCGCAACCTCATGGTTCCTAGTCGGATTCGTTAACCACTGCGCCACGACGGGAACTCCCCATTAATCTATTTTTTTAAATTCTTTTACTAATACCATATTGTCTTGGTTACTGCAGCTTTTATAGTAAGTCCTGAAGTAGGGTAGTGTCAATCCTCTGACTTTTTCCTTTTCACTCTTATGTTGGGAATTCTGAGTCTTTTGTCTTTTTATAGACACTTTAGAATTAGTTTATCGATATCTACAAAATAGCTGTGTGGGATTTTTATTGTGATTGAATTGAATATAAAGATTGAGTTGGGATTAAATGACATTTAATACATTTAAGTCTTCTGATCCATGAATATGGGATATCTCTTCATTTAGTTAGATTGTCTTTGATTTCTTTTATCAGAGTTTTATAGTTTTTCTCACATAGATGTGGTACATATTTTGTTAGATTTATCCCTAAGTATTTCATGTTTAGGTATGCTAATGTAAGTGCTGTTTAGTTTTAATTTCAGATTACAATTATTCACTGCTGGCGTATAGTATGTAACTGACTTTTATATGTTAACCTTGCACTTTGAAAATCTGCAATAAGTACTTATTAGTCTCAAAAGCTTTTTGTTGGGTCTTTGGTATTTTCTACATAAACAATCATATTACCTGCAAACAGAATGGTTTTATTCCTCCATCTCAATTTGTATACTTTTATTTCTTTTTCTTGTCTTATTGCATTAGCAAGGTCTTCTAGTGTGATATTGAACAGGAATAGTGAGAAGACATATCCTTGTCTTGTTCTTGGTCTTGGTAAGAATATATATAATTTCTCACCATTAAGCATGATGTTAGCTGTAGATTTTTTGGTAGATATTCTTTATTCGGTTAAGGAAGCATCCTTATATTTCTAGTTAGCTGAGAGACTTTTTTTTTTTTTTTGGCTTTTAGTGTCACACCCACAGTATATGGAAGTTCCCAGGCTAGGGGCTGAATTGGAGCTGGAGCTGCTGGACTATGCTATAGCCACAGCAACACAGGATCCCAGTTGCATCTGTGACCTATACCACAGCTCATGGCAATGCCAGACCCCTGACCCATTGAGCAAGGCCAGGGATTGAACCTGCATCCTCATAGGTACCTGACGGATTCATTTTCACTGTGTCACAGTGGGAACTCCCTTAGTTGAGAGATTTTATCATGAATGAGTGTTTGGAGTACTTCAAATGCTTTTTCTACATTTATTGTTATGATCACATGATTCTTCTTTTTAGTCTGTCATTGTCATGGATTACAACAATTGAATGTTGAACCAATCTTGCACACCTGGAATAAATCTCACTTGGTTGTGGTGTTTATTTATTTGTTTATTTTGTACATTGTTGGATTCAGTTTTTATAAAGGATTTTTGCATCTATGTTCATGAGAGATTTCAGCCTGACATTTTCCTTTTTTATATTATCTTTGTCTATTGTTTATACTAGGGTAATGCATTAAGAATGTTCCCTTTGCTTCAATTTTCTGGAAGAGACTATAGAGAATTGGTATCATTTATTCTTTAAATATTTGGGAAAATTCACTGGTGAAATTATCTGGGTCTGGTATTTTTTTTTTTTTTTAATCTTTTTAGGGCCATAGCCATGGCATATGGAAGTTCCCAGGCTAGGGGCTGAATTGAAGCTTCAGCTCACAGTCTAAACCACAGCCACAGCAACATCAGATTCAAGCCACATCTACAACCTACACCTCAGCTCACGTCAACACTGGATACTTAACCCACTGAGCGGGGCTAGGGATCAAACCTGTGTCCTCATGGATGATGGTCGGGTTTGTTACCAGTGAGCCACAACAGGAACTCCAGAAGGCTATTAATTTTTGATGCAATTTCTTTAATAATATAGGCCTATTCAGGTTACCTGTTTATCCTTGTCTGAGTTTTTGTAGATTGTGTTTTTCAAGGAATTTTTCCATTTCATCTAAATTATCAAATTTGTAGGTATAGACTGGTTCATAATATTCTTTTATTATTCTTTTAATGCCATGGAATCAGTAGTGATGGCTCCTCTTTCATTTGTAGTATTGGTAATTTGATATTAGTAATTATTAATTTTTTTTTGGTTAGCATGGGTAGAAGTTTATCAGTGATATTGATCCTTTCAAAAAGAGTGTATCAGTAATATTAATTCTTCTAGTTCAATTACAATTAAATCTTAATATCCTGTAATGTAAAAACTAAAGTATAAAGTCAACCAGCACCAATGCACCTTGTATAAAATAGTATGAGAAAGGGAGAGTTGAATGGAGAGGAAAATTTAAACACATACAAATATATAAGAAAGAATCCATTCTCATTCTCATTCTGCAATTACTCATGGAGCCATAGTTAGTATTTAAAATTTTATTCCTCCTCTTCATGTTTTCTTTGCCTTTAGCCATTACCTCAGTTGATTTACATTTTTTTAACTTGATGGTTTTATCTATTTACTCCAGAAATGTCTTTGCCATTAGAAGTCATACTAATACTGAATTGCTGTAAACATCCATCAATTTCCCTGATGACTATTAATAGAAACCAGAGAAACCACTGGGTTCATGATAAACTCCTTTCTGTTTCACTATAGAACAACTGCTAGATTTCTCCTTAAAAATCAAAATCAGGAGTTCCCGTCGTGGCTCAGTGGTTAACAAATCCGACTAGGAACCATGAGGTTGTGGGTTTGATCCCTGGCCTTGCTCAGTGGGTTAAGGATCCGGCATTGCTGTGAGCTGCGGTGTAGGTTGCAGACGCGGCTTGGATCCCGTGTTGCTGTGGCTCTGGCGTAGGCTGGTGACTACAGCTCCAATTAGACCCCTAGCCTCGGAATCTCCATATGCTGTGAAAGCAGCCCTAGAAAAGGCAAAAAGACAAAAAAAAAATCAAAATCAAAAAGACAAATGCACCCGCATTTTCATTGCAGCACTGTTAACAATAGCCAAGACATGGAAACAACCCAAATGTCCATGGACAGATGACTGGATTAGGAAGATGTGGTATATATACACAATGGAATACTACTCAGCCATAAAAAAGAATGACATAATGCCATTTACAGCAACATGGATGGAACTAGAGACTCTCATACTGAGTGAAATAAGTCAGAAAGACAAAGACAAATACCATATGATATCACTTATAACTGGAATCTAATATATAGCACAAAGGAACATTTCCATAGAAAAGAAAATTATGGACTTGGAGAATAGACTTGTGGGTGCCCGGGGGATAGAGGGAGGGAGTGGGAGGGATCGGGAACTTGGGGTTATCAGATGCAACTTGGAATGGATTTACAGTGAGATCCTGCTGAGTAGCATTGAGAACTATGTCTAGATACTTATATTGCAACAGAACAAAGGGTGGAAAAAAAAATGTATACATGTAGGTGTAACTTGGTCCCTATGCTATACAGCAGAAAAAAAAAAATCAAAATCAGTCTCCCTCCAACTCCTGTGGTAGTTTTTAAATGTCTACAAATTCTTCCTCTAAATTGTGTTTAATTTTGTACTCTTTGAATATGGGCTAGCATTAGTGGCTCACTTTTATGACTAGAAGGTTGCATACATGATGTACAAATCATGAAAGGTGGCAAAGCTTTGACCTGATTTTCAGCACTCAGTCTTTGAGCCACATTAGCTGATGCTGAGTAGAGCAGAGACAGAGGTCCCAAATGAATCCTGCTCAAACTTCAGACCTGTGAACAAGATAAATTTTTGTTGCTGCTTTTAAACCACTAAATTTCGGTGGTTCGTTTCTCATGAAATGTGTCACAGAGGACACATTTTGGTACTTGGGAGTAGGTTGCTGCCATAACACAAATTAAAAATATGTGGGTATGAATTTGGGTACTGGGTTATGGCTGAGATCTGGAAGGATCAGGAGGGTAATGTTAGTAAAGATTAGCATCTTGAAGAGACTGTTAGCAGAAGACTGATAGCCCATGAAAGGGTTATTGGTAAAGGCTTAAGAGAAAGTGAGGAAAATATCAGGTTGGAGAAAAGGAGGCTTTTGCTCTGTGATGGTGGAAAGTTTAGCAATACTGTCACCTGCAGTAATATGGAAAATAGACAATATACTCAATTAAATTACTTATCTAGCTAAGAATAATTTTAGGCATAATATTGAAAGTATTTCCTGGCTTCTTCTGGCTGCCTACAGTAAAATATTGGGAAAAAGGAGAGATAAACTGAAGAAAGAAATGTTAAGCAGCCAAAATTTGCTTCATCTGAAAATCAAAAATAAATTATTTCTTATTCCTAGCTTTTTCAGATGGCAAACAATGCTAAATTAAAAAAAAAAAAACCCTGGGTAGATATGAAATTCAGTTTCCTATCAGGAATATAATCGAAAGATTAAGCCTAGGGCATGAGTTTAAAACCCTTTGATATGAACTGAAAAAGATTTAATTTGGTATCTCAAACAGACAAAAGTTCTTCTAATAATATTACAGGCATGCCTCGAAGATTTTTTTCCAATAAAAAATAGAGCTTCTAAGAATCTTGAAGGTGTTGTACTGCAACAGACTTATAGCAATTTAAATAAACACTCATCTCCATGAGATTTAAAAGTATCACTTTTATCCAATGAGATGAAGTCAATAAGCCTCAAGAAGAGTCACAAAGAGTTGAAGAAAATCATTTTGGGAGTTCCCGTCGTGGCGCAGTGGTTAATGAATCTGACTAGGAACCATGAGGTTGCAGGTTCGGTCCCTGCCCTTGCTCAGTGGTTAACGATCCGGCGTTGCCGTGAGCTGTGGTGTAGGTTGCAGATGCGGCTCAGATCCTGTGTTGCTGTGGCTCTGGCGTAGGCCGGAGGCTACAGCTCCGATTAGACCCCTAGCCTGGGAACCTCCATATGCGCGGGAGCAGCCCAAAGAAATAGCAAAAAGACCAAAAAAAAAAAAAAAAAAGAAAATCATTTTGGTAGAAACATAACCAACTTGGACTGAGACAATACAAAATTAAAAGACGCCTTTGGTTCTTGAACCACAGGAAAAGGCTGGAGAATCTTTTAGCTACAAACATTGGCAATTTCTTATGGAAAAGGCACAGTGACTCAGAGGGTGAACTTCAGAGGGCAGAGTCAATAACCAGGGAGAATCACTCCCAGTCATTTCATTAGAAATAGGGCCCTAACCAAAATTATGGAAATTTTTGCCTGGCTGGATTCCAGAATTACTATGGACTAGAAACTCTTGAGTATCTCCAATTCCCCTCCTTTTTGAATAGGAAGGTTTATAGAAGCTATCTTATCCATGCCTAGCCATTGTACATTGGATGTGTGAAGAGCAGATAACTTGTCTTTTTAGTTTACATGACTTCATATCCAGAGGAAGTTTATTGGAGGAGCTTGGAGAAACACAAGCAAGAAGCTGCAACTGTATCTGGATCTGGTTCAGATGATGAAGCTCTGAACTTAAGATATGAGCCTTATTTCATAACAGACAAAACCTTGGGAGAGTATTGAGGAGGGTTGGATATGTTTCGCATGTAGAAGGACTGTAAATAATCTGTGGAGACAGGATAGACTCTGGTCATTTAAAAATGCCCTCAAGTTCCTTGACAATGTTTCCATCGAATAGTAGAGCCTAATTCTTCTCTTTAATTTGGGTTGGCCTTAATAACTTATATTTAACAAATAAGGATGTGGCAGAAGTGAATTCTAACCTTGCTTTTCCAAAGCAAGGTTATAAAAGGCAATACAGTTTCCACCTGGCCATCCTGCTGCAGGAAAGCCAAGTGACAACATGGAAAGGCCACATAGAGATATTCCAATCCCACACACAGCTGAGGTATCAGCCTAGAGCCAATATCAACCACCAAACTTATGCCTGATTGAGCTTTCAGCTGATTCCAGCTCCCAGCCTTGAGTGGAGCAGAGATAAAATGCATCCCCTGAGGCTGACCAATTAAAGGCTTTTAAGCAAACAGAATATTATTGTTTCCCCAAGTCAGTGATTTTGGGGTAACTTACTACACAGTAATATATAACCTGAGCACCAGGAAATACAGCAGCCCTGTTCTTTGCCATTTGTTTCCTTGGCAAGAAGAGTCTCAGCTTTCAGTTCAATGTAACCATCATTACGCATTCTTGTGGAACCATTTCTTCACTGATAACTATGAATTCTAAACTAGCAGCAACTGGGCTTAGAGATGGGAAGCCAACTGTTTCCTAGTGTATTATTTAGGGTAATCAGTGCTACTCCTATTTCCACCTCTTGGTTATTGGGCTCATGTACCCTGGTAATGTGAGAAGTGGCATCATCTATTTGTTAGTGGCACAGAATGTGATTTGCATCTTATGGAACAAGAGTTGCCAGATTTAGCAATTAAAGATCCAGGATGCCCAGTTAAATGTGTGTTTCACATAAACGGAGAATTCCTCTTAACATAAGCATGTCCCATACAACATTTGTTTGGTGTATATTTATATCAAAAACTTATTTGTTACCTTAATCTCGAATTTAACTGGGTGTCCTATATTTTATGGGAGAACTCTATGTAGAATAAATACCCATCTTCACAAAATGTTACCCCCAGTAGGCTATCGATCTATAGCTATAAAGCCCAATGCTACAGACAATGAGATACATGTTACATGTAGTGAAAGCTATCAATATGTGCCCACTGCCTCACTTCTTTTACTATGAAATGAACTATTAATTGAAATAATATTGTAAAATATCTTTGGTGGAGAATAAGGCATACAGTTAGTACACCGATGGCAATGAACTCAAAAAAATTGTAAGTAGTCAAAGAAAAACTTTATCTTAGAATGTTTATTCCAGGAGAGGTAAGCAACTTCCTTTGAAGCATGGTTCGGGTTCAGTTTAATAAAACTGCCTCTAGACTGGCTGTTCCCCTGGGTTATGGCTCCAAATCAGCTGCTCAAGAAGGACCCCAAAGCACAAGTAAACTGATGGCTCAGACACACTGCACCTACTCATGATGCACTGCCTCCTCTTCTGCAAGTAAACACTAGGCCCTCAAAAAGTTCACTGAAAAAAGGGAAAAACATTTAGCCTAGTTTAGAGATGGGACTGTCTGGAGTGGACTACAGTAACATTATAGTCACACACAGGACCACCCCAAAGGACACTGGGGGAGGGAAAGTCTCTCAGGTCCAGGGTGAAAGCAGTACTTCTAGTTGCCCCTTCTTATTTCTTAAAAATACATATATAACAGGTATGGATCTATATTGATTAGTGGACAGACAGTGGCCAACAGTTTGTCTATAGGGTCAGGGTCTTCGAATGAATGAGTGTTGATAAGAAGGTGTGAGGAAAAAGTATGTGGATGTTTCTACGAAAAAGGCCCTTAAAGACAGGGTAGAGACGAGAGTACTTTGTGAATTTTATCGAGCCTCTTTCTTACAGCTCCTTAGCACTTGCTTGAGCAAGGATGAATGAAGTACCAAATCTATAGGGATAAGTGGTATTAGTTAGACTAGTTTATGAAGTGGTAACACACTGACCCCAAGTTTATAGTGACCCAAACATAATGGAAAGATATTTGTCACAGTTATCACCACCCAGGGCACATTTCTCTAGTAGGTAAGTGGCTCAGTCCCATGAAAGATTTCCATGTTTACTGGAATGTATGCTAACTTTTTCTAGTGAATATGTAAGAGAATATGGTCAGGGCAGTCTATTTAAACAGCAACAGAATGCTATAGTTTTAACCAAGCAAATAGAGAATCAAATTTTGCCTTGAATCCTACAAAATTATTTATCATTGTTATTTATAAATAACAATTGACACGTTGAAAATTATTTCTGACATGTTTTGAGTCTTTTAATATTTTCAAATATTCCATCAATTGCTGTAGTACTTGAAATTATTTCTATAACACTGAAAGGTTGATAACCGTTGGTATAAGAGTGATTTGTTGACAGGCACCTCTTATCTGCCAGAACAGTAAAAATTTTGTCTTTAATTCGTAATTCTTCAGATAGTGCCTAACAGAACGAAAGTTCAACGACATTAAGTGAATCCACATTAAAGGAATTATATATTCCTTTTAAATAATGTAAATGGATGCAATGGCAAATCATCTGACTGAGAAGAAATAATACTGGAAATAATATTGAAAACAGAACCCCGACATCTTGAATTCTGTGCTCTCAACATGTGCCACAAAACCAGTTCTGCATTTGTTTCTCAGTTGAGTTAAATCTGATCAGGGCATAGGAGACTTTGCTCCCTGATGAATATTTAATTCTTGATGGAAAATTACTCCAATTATCTGGGTGGGGTGTATGAAAAGTAACATGGAAAACAAAGAAAATAAATACATCTATTTGCTACAATTATCTTTTTATAAGATACAGAGGAGTGCTTTAAACCACCCTGTACAGAAAAATGCTTAAAAAAGAGGAAAAAAAAAGAGCTTACTCTATGCATTAGGCAAATTCAATTTGCACATAAATTAGAAACTTGAGTAGCAACAATTCCAAGAGTGATGAAGAAAAGCTACTGTATCAGCAGGTTTACAATCTAGCCAGTTTGGTATCTTGACTGAGTTATAAATAATGAAGCCTCAATCTGTTCTTCAAGTATATTTTATGAATAGTTTAGAATTTTTAGAGCACACGTCATAGGTTCAGAAATAAAGTCTAATTAACTAAAGGGGAATGTACTTGCACAAAAGCATTCTGACTTCATAAAAATTTCTTCTGTGTGCTGATTAAAATGGGTCATGCTCACATCTAGAAAACACTGCTAATTTTTAAAGATGTATTTAGTTTCAGGTTAAGGTTTGTTATGAACTATGTATGCCATTTGGAGAAACGTTTTCTTTTATGGCTTTCATATGACGTGATCAATATTTTCTTAGTCCTTGTTTATTTGTCAAAAGTACAGACAGATGAGTTTTATATTTTTCAAAAACAGATTCCAGTTTCTTCTTTGATGTTATTTTTGAAATAAATCCTGTATAAAGTGAGATTTTAAAGTCACTGAAAATATAACATTTAAAATTCTTTTAGGGAAGGTTGTGTGGAGATCAAACCACAGAAGGGCAAAATGACTTGCTATGGTTTTAAAGGAGTAGTAAATAGTATAAGTCACATTTAATTTTTCAGTTGAGTGTCTTCCATTGAGAAAAGTGTAACTTCCTATGCTGGAGAAAATGCTAGAAAAGGATCGTGATAATTTATTCCAGACAGGATATAGAGAATCCTGATGTGGTAGATATTGCTAGCTCTTCACCAAAATCTGTTTCCTTTTCTTCCTGGATACACAGATAGTGATTTCCCAGCCTGTCTGGCAGTTAGATGTGGGCCTCTGACTTCATCTAACCAATGGAATGTGATTAGTATCTCCAAGTAAGGCCCATTAAACCTCCCACAGGCTCCTCCATGTTCTTTTGCCTTCTGCCCACTAGATGTAGATGATGATAAGACCCTAGGAGGCAGAGGTGCCAGAAGATGGAAAGATTATTGTTAAGTGAATCACCATGTGGAAGACAACTCCCAGTTGACAAAGAACACTTGTGTCTCTGTTAGGGAATGAGAAATAAATAGGAGTTCCCGTCGTGGCGCAGTGGTTAGCGAATCCGACTAGGAACCATGAGGTTTCGGGTTCCGCCCCTGCCCTTGCTCAGTGGGTTAACGATCCGGCGTTGCTGTTGCTGTGAGCTGTGGCGTAGGTCGCAGACGCGGCTCGGATCCAGCGTTGCTGTGGCTCTGGTGTAGGCCGGTGGCTACAGCTCCGATTAGACCCCTAGCCTGGGAACCTCCATATGCCCTGGGAGCGGCCCAAAGAGATAGCAAAAAGACCAAAAAAAAAAAAAGAGAGAAATAAATAAATAAATAAATACACACATAAATGCATAGATAAATGATAAATATGTAAAAATGTATTATCTTTATTTTAATATATTTATTTATATTCTTATTTATATATATTTCTACTGTTTCCAGTGTTAGGATTAATTTATTGTAAAAATAGAAAAAAAAAAAAAAACCCTTATAGGTTGGACTCTACCAAGTGGTTTCTTATAAGGCAAACTCTGCAGGTTTCACTGGGGGTTCCTTGGGTTAGATGCTTTATGAAGACAAATGTTAGCTTTGGCCAGATAGATGAAGTCTGGAGCACTGGGAGATTATGATATACTTTGGAACACAGTGTGACTTAACAGAGGTAGTATCTGGATTTATCAGAGTTTCCTATTTAATTTCCTAGAATTTTCAGGTTTTAAAAGCTTTGGTTCTGTCATACTATAATGTAAAGACTCATTCCGAAAGTAACAAGGAAAACAGTTTCTCCTTTGTAAAAAACTCTTACACATCTCCATTTGTATGCAATGTTTTTGTTGTCATGTATTTTTTGTTGCTGTCACTGATATGCTAATGATATGCTATTGCTATCTGGAATGCATTCAGCTACACACCACTGATTTCATTTTCCTGCACAGAAGCAAAAACCTGAGACTTTAGCAGTGATTACAATCTTCTGCTCAGTGAAGAAAGGCTGAGAGGCACAGATTTAGATACACAACACAAAAGAAGAAAGAGAAAGAGAGAATGGTCATAATCTTATTAACCTTGAGTTTTTCATCTCCTCTGAGTTTTCATGTTGCAGAGCGAGAATTTTGGCAGGTAGTGGCTAAATTTTAATTTTGTTGTTGATTTACTACCACCCAATACCTTCTTCAGGAAATAAAGGAAGGAAATTGCTAATATGGAAACAAACCAGAAATGGAAACTTCAAAAAAAAAAAAAAATTTAGGGAAGTGTCTGCACGGTGAAATGGGTTAAAGATCCAGAGTTGCTACTGCTGTAGCACAGGTTGCAACTGTGGTACAAGTTCAATTCCTGGCCTGGGAACTTCCACATGCTGTGGATGTGGCAAAAAATTTCTTTTTAAATTACTGTACTGTTAAGCAAATGGAAATTATTTTGTTTCTCTCCATACTTGTTAAAGAATTAAAACACATGACCATATGATAGAATGTATACGTGTGTGCATGTTTTTTTTGTGTATGTATACATATATTTATACACACATATATATATACTTCATTATTTAACATTTAATTCTTTAAACAATCCTCAGAGAAAATTCTGTATTTTGGAAGAATAAGACACTACACATATCTGTGTGTTTTAGTGAGCATCCCTAAAGAAGCAGTGGAAAACATTTTTTATGTCAATTAAAGAGATATTTAATGAGAGCCAACTACATTGACCTAAAAGGCACTGTGCTACTTGGTGAAGAAATAGGTATAAATAAGACATATTCCATGCCTTCAGTTTCTAGTAAAGTTCCCTTTGATGAGTCAGAAGTGAATGCTAATTTTTAGTATACTTTCTACCTTACTGGAGACAAGTGAACACTTTCCTGAGATTTTGCTTACATGTTGGCTAAACTAAATACTATACTTCTATCTCTTGGGAAGTTGTGTAAACTACAGTTTTGGAATTAGAAAGTTGGGTTCAAATTCCTGGTTGCAACATACATAACTCTATGCTGGGTAAGTTCTGTACATGCATATTACTTAGGCTGTCTCAGTTTCCTCACTGAAAATAAATAAATGAAGGCAATATATGTAAGTGACTTAGCAAGTATTTGGTTACATGGTGAGTGATTAAAAAATAGAGCTTGAAGGAAAGAGGAAGAATATTATCTACAACTTAGAAGCATTGAGCAAATAACTGAGAAGATTAACTTGTTTTTAGTACAAATTGTACATACTGCATTTTCAACACATGCAGTTTGATCTACTGCTTTTAGACCTCATTTGAGGACAAAGAGCTTGCCTTTTCCAGAGGGGAAAGCTGAGTTTCAGAGGGGTTAAGAGATTTACTTAAGATTATCAAAACTGGGAGTTCCTGTTGTGGTGCAGTGGAAATGAATCTGACTAGTATCCATGAGGAGGCAGGTTCAATTCCTGGCCTTTCTCAGTGGTTAAGAATCTGGCATTGCCTCGAGCTGAGGCGTCGGTGGCAGAGGCAGCTCGGATCCTGCATTGCTGTGGCTGTGGTGTAGGCTGGCAATGGTAGCTCTGATTGGACCCCTACCCTGGGAACTTCCATATGCTACAGGTGCAGCCCTAGAAAAAAAGCAAAAAAAAAAAAAAAAAGAAAGAAAGAAAGAAAGAAAAAGAAAAACCAAACCTCAAAACCATTAAGTGGCAGGGATTAAGGTTTTGCTTCAAATGCATGTGACTCCACACAACCCTGCTGAAAAGTTAAGTTACTGAGCAATGGCCGAAGTTAACAGGAGTGAAAATACTCACACAAATTGGTCTGAAAAAACCCAAATATTAATGAACTATCCAAGTCAAGACCAAAACTGCCTCACCTTTAAAAATTAAGACTTTAAATGTCAGTTTGCACTTAAGGGCCACTGCTGTGTATATTGTAACATAAGCAGGGCTGCAGAGCTTGAGGGTGTGCACTGTCCTACCTGTACTGCTATACCTGTGGTCCTAAGTAGGGCCTTCCTCTAATCTTTGATGTGACTCATGCTTTTTGAAGTAGATAGAAAGCCTAAGCCATTATTCATAGCTGTGCTGTGCACTTAAATATCTGGCTGCACTGTGACCGGGAGTTAATAATACCACTACCTACAGTTTATACATGTATGGCTTTGTGAGCCTTAGAGTGGAAGGAGGCATAGCAGTGGATTGGAACCATAACTGTGAATATGCCTTGAGAGAAATGGCTCCCTCTGGGTGATGTACAAGTAGCTTTACTCTATGATCAGAAAATCTTATTTCCCTTATTCTTCCATTGTCCCTGAATTAAAATAATCCCCTTCCTAATCACCAATCCCCCCACCGTTCCATTTTGGATTGATAAAAATCCACTTACTCCCTTGATGAAAGAAGAGGTTTCTGCATTTAATAAAGAGAGTGAATTATTAAGAAGTGGTTTTCAGATTGAGAAAGGGACCTTATACTTAAATAATTAAGAAACGGTAGTAACTGAATGGAGCATGATGTTTTAGTTCCTTACTACTGAAGATTTTAGTAAGGTTTAAAGACTTTCTGAATATTTAATAGGAAAACAAGTTTACTGCTTACTCCCTAAATTCATTTAAATTCAGAAAAACAAAGACAAGAGTATCTAACAATTGTCTAAAAGGGATTATTAGATCTTTTCTAAAGGATATTTGGGAATCCTTAAACCATGAAAGTGGCTCTTATGTTTCACAAGGCAGCCACTCACTAGTTATTTACCTCAAATTAGAGATTTCTTAAAATTCCTTGTAAAATTGGACAGGTGCAGGTTGAGACAAATGGCATTTAGCAATTTGACTGTGGAGCACATTTTCTAAGACTAAAAATGATGGCAAATGTGTGTACATGATGCTTGAGAGAGTGCTATCCAACTGAGCTTTCTGTGATGAAAGCAATGTTTTCTACCTACATCGTCCAATATGGTAGCTAGCAGCCACATGTGTTATTGAGCCCTTGAAATGTGGATAGCATGATTTTAATTAAATTTAGATTTAAATATGTAGCTAGTGGCTACTGTTATCGAATCGTGTAGTTTATAAGTACTGATGTTAATTAGTCATTGCTTTTTAGTGATTTAAAGAGATTGTAAGATTGAGGGAATAGGATGTTAAACTTTGAAGATGATGGTAGCAGCCAATATACTTTGTTACTAGTAGCGCTTACTTTGCAGATTTCCTTTTAGATTGAGACTTCTTAATAATTCCAAAGTAGAAAAAGAAAGTGTTCTTTGTTTAAATATGGCCATTTAAGAAAATTGTTGCTACCATTTCCAGGCTGATTTAAATACTTTAACCTATCATTCATTTCTTTTCAGGGATAAATTTGTTTTCAGACTTCTATCCAATGATGGGGAGTCATGCTTCACAGGTCTGACAGGTTTCACATGAGAGCATGTTGACATATTTATTGGCTACCAATGGGTATAATAAAATGGGCAAAATGAACAAAGGATAAGGTAGTTCATGCAGCATGTAGTCCCATTATTTTGCAATATAAAAAACCCTCATCTTATTGCAGATCAAAAAGCATTTCACAAATTCCCCAAACAAACATAAATAAGAGAAGAAACATAAAACTACATAACTCCATGAAATAATGTTCAGCAGCAGTGGGAAATGTAATGGTTCAGCATTAAGCCATTAGGTTGTACAGAATCAGTGCATGAAGTCAAAAGTTATAAGAAACCAATCATCTGCCTGTATTTGTAATTCTTTTTAATCCCTACATCAAGAGGCCTGTCTGCCTAAGAAGTAGTAAATGGTACATGTCCTGGATGCCATGGCTGACACCAAAGACTGAGAAATGTGCGTCTCACTGCTCAGAGGAAATCCCTACCTCATAGGGAGTTTGGCTGTGAATCACTCTTGGCAACGTGAGGTAAAGAGAGGATGAAAAATCAAGGGAAATGAAGTTCTTTGGAATGGAGCATGGTACACACAGGTGTGGATTTATATCCACAAAAACATGTGGATCTATTTCAACAACAACAACAATACACATATATTCTAAGAAATGTGAAATGAAAACTAGGTTGTATGCAGAAATACAATTTTTTAGACTTAAGTGGTAATTGAATCTAATTTTACAATCAAAAGAATAGAGTCAACAATTGTTTCCCATATTTTGACAGGAATTTATTAGTTGATTTCCCACAATAAGAATTTTCTGAAGTCTTTTCGAAGATACTTGGGAGTTAACCATAAATAAATGGAATTAAAGCATGTTATGTGAAATATAAAATGGAAAGAAATATCTGAATAATTCAGTTCACAAGCTTTTTTTTCATGAAATCTCTAGTCACCCTTATTTCATTCATTGACATTAAATGTCCACACTTTTTTTTTTTTTTTTGCTTTTTAGGCTTGCACCCATGGCATATGGAAGTTCCCAGGCTTGTGGCCGAATCAGAGCTACAGCTGCTGGCCTACATCTCAGCCACAGCAGTGTGGGATCCAAACTGCATCTGTGACCTACATCACAGCTCATGGCAATGCCGGATTCCTCCACCCACTGAGTGAAGCCAGGGATTGAATTGCAACCTCATGGTTACTAGTCAGATTTGTTTCCGATGCGCCACTACAGGAACTCCTATCCACATATTTTTAACACAATCATTAAATTTACAGATAAACCAGTGGCTACGGATGTGAGAAGTAGTATCTTAATGTAGGAATCAATTATACCTGTTTTTTAAAAATTTTTTTTTCTTTGTAATTCTTATCTGATAGGGTGCCTTGACAAAAGTTCTTTTTAGTGGCTCTTAGTCTCCAATTTTATCTAATGTTTGGTCAAGGAGAAGAGTACATAAATTAAACACAAGCAATTACTTCACGAAGTATGCTTGTATCTGTTGTAAGCTATAGGAAAAAAAAACTAGAATGCTCTACTCTGAATACTTTATTTTGGTTAAAACCATATTACATTTACCATCTTAGCCATTTTTAAGTGTACAGTAGTGTTAAGTATATTCACATCGTTATGCAAAAGATCTCTAGAATGCTTTCATTTTGTAAAACTGAAACTTTATACCCATTAAACACTAGTACCCCATTCTTTCTCCTTCTAGCCCTTGGCAACCACCTTTCTATTTTGTTTCTATGGTGTTGACTGCTTCAGATATTTCATATGAGTGGAATCATACTGAAATTTTCCTTTTGTGACTGGTTACTCGCCATTAATGTCCTTCAGGGTCATCCATGTTGCAGCATGTAACTGGATTTCCTTTTTTAGGGCTTCATAGTATTCCATCATATGTATATACTACATTTTTATTATCCATTCATCTGTTGATGGTTATTTGAATTGCTGACATCTCTTGTCTATTGTGAATAATGCTGCCATGAACATGAGTGTGCAAAGATCTTTTCAAGGTCCTACTTTGAATCCTTTTGGATATATATCCAGAAGTGGGATGGCAAGATCTATGGCAATTACATATATATATACACACATATATATATACACACACACACATATATGTATAGTCTTTTGTCTTTTTAGGGCAGCACCTGTGGCATATGGAGGTTCCCAGGCTAGGGGGCTAATCAGAGCTGTAGTTGCTGGCCTATACCACAGCCACAGCAACGCCAGCCAGATCTGAGCCACATCTGCAACCTACACTGCAGCTCACAGCAATACTGGATCCTTAACCCACTGAATGAAGCCAGGGATTGAACCCTCAACTTTTTGGTTCCTAGTCGGATTCGTTTCTAATGCATCACAATGGGAACTCCATGGAAAATATATTTTTAATTTTTGCAGAACTGCCATACTGTTTTTCACAATAAACACAACATTTTACTTTCCCACACAGCGCACAAAAGTTCCAATTTCTCCACGTCCTAACACTTGTTATTTTTTGTTCCTTTGATAGTGGCCATCCTAACTGATATGAGATGATTTCTCATTATGGTTTTGATCTTCATTTCTCTTATGATTAGCTATGTTGAGCATCTTTTCATATGTTTGTTGGTTATTTGTATATCTTCTTTGGAGAGCTGTCTATTGAAGTTCTTTGCCTATTTTCAACCAGGTTTTTTTTTTTATTGTTGTTAAGTTGTAGAAATTCCTTATATATACTAGATATTAATCCCTTCCTCATCAGACATATGATTTGCAAATATCCTCTCTCATTTCAAAGGTTTTTTCCCTCTGTTGATTGTTTCCTTTGGTGTACAGAAGTTTTAGGTTTAATGTTGTCTTGTTTGTCTATTTTTGCTTTTGTTGCCTGCATTTTTTGTGTCACATCTAAGAGATCACTGCCAAATCCAATGTCTTGATGCTTTTTCTCTCTGATTTCTATAGTTTTATAGTTTAGGTCTCACATCTAGATCTTTAATCCACTGTGAGTTAATTTTTATATATGATATAAGGATCCACATTCATTCTGTTGTATATGGATATCTAATTTTCCCAGTGCCATCTGTTGAAGAGATTGTCCTTTCCCTAAGTTTTGGTATCCTTCTCAAAAATCATTTGGCCATATATGTAAGGCTTTATTTCTGGACTCTCTATTCTGTTCCATTGGTCTATACAGCTGTCTTTATGTCAGTATCACGCCATCTTGATTACTGTTTCTTTTAGTATGTTTTTAAATTAGTAAGTATAAGGCTCCTAACTTGCTTTTTTTCAAATTGACTATTCAAGGTCCCTTGAGGCTCCTTATGAATTTTAGAATTGTTTCCTATGTTTACAAAAAATGTCATTATGATTTTGATAGGAAATGCATTGAATCTGTAGATCACTTTGGGTAGTATGGATATTTTAACAATATTAACTCTTAATCTATAAACACAGAATGTCTTCCCATTTATTTGTAGCTTCTATTTAAGAAGTGTTTTGCAGTTTTCAGTGTACAAGTCTTTTACCTCCTTGGTTAAGTTTATGTCTAACTATTTTAACCTTTTTGATGTTATAGTAAATGTGATTGTCTTCTTAATTTCCTTTTTGGATTGCTATCTTCTGAATTCCTATATAGCAACTTGTTTCTAATATGAAAACAAGTTCTTTATCACCAAGGTAAGTCAGAACAAAGGGCATTATTTTATCACCAGTTGGCTTCCTGTTCCTTACATACTGAATGTTCTGATTTAAATATGGGGAAGGCATTTAAAAAAAATACTCCATGGTGGTTGCTGTATACTAGAAGACAAACACTTCATAAATTTTTTTTTTTTAGTAAAAAAATGCATTAGGAATCAGGAATCTAATTAAAATTATTTCTCATTATAACATGGCAAAAATCATAGACTTCCTGAAAAATATTACATTGAATTAAGTATGCTACAGTAACAAAAATTATAAAATAAGTAACACAGTGCAACATATAAAGGTGTACTTCACACTCATGTTGCATCTATGTGTATCAAACTCTCAACATTTTTTTCTTCTGAATTGAAACTGTCTGCAAACTTGCTTTAATGGCATAAAGACATTTTAACAAGAAAAATATTCCAGGTCTTTGGTCATATATTTGTATTTATATAAACTCTTATTGAGTTTCTACTATATAATAGTTTCTATGTAATTACTACATGATAGTTTATACTATTCACTGAATAAGACAGATTAAGTACAATTTGTTTACTAATAAAAGTAGAGACAGAAAACAAACCAGCAAACTAACTATCTGAATAAGACAGAGTGTAAATTCAGGTTTTAAATTCCATGAAAGAAATAATATAGGGGCATGGGATAGAGAGAGTCTGTAAGAGAGGGAGGTAATCAGTTTGGATGGGTATAAACAGATCTTATTTTTTGGTCTTTTTGCCTTTTCTGGGGCAGCTCCCGTGGCATATGGAGGTTCCCAGGCCAGGGGTCCAGTTGGAGCTGTGGCCACCAGCCTATGCCAGAGCCACAGCAACATGGGATCCAAGCCGAGTCTGTGACCTACAACACAGCTCATGGCAATGCCGGATCATTAACCCACTGAACAAGGGCAGGGAACGAACCTGCAACCTCATGGCTCCTAGTCGGATTTGTTAACCACTGAGCCACGATGGGAACTCCCTAAACAGATCTTCTGAGAGAGTATTCTAGAGGAAACAGGAAGAAAAGAAAAGAAAAGAAAAGAAAAGAAAAGAAAAGAAAAGAAAAGAAAAGAAAAGAAAAGAAAAGAAAAGAAAAGAAAAGAAAAGAAAAGAAAAAAGAAATGGCCATGTCAAGATTTGGGGTCAGGATGTTCACCTGCACAGGTGAATAAATAAAAGTGCAAATCTCTAGGCACCAATTACTTGGCATATTCAACACAAATGAGTTCATTGTTGCTTGACTTGAGTAAGGAAAAACACTGTTAGGACTTGAGATAAGAATGATAAGCAGAGGTCAGTTTATTCAGGGCTTTGCAGACCACGGTGAGGAGTCTGATTTTATTTTGCATGTAATCAGAAACCACTGAAGGGGTCCCTTCCTAAGAAATGAAATGATGTGAGCCGTATGTTCAAAAGATCATGTTGAGGAGTTCTCTTGTAGAGCAGTGGGTTAAAGATCTGGCATTGTCATTGCAGAAGCTTGGGCTGCTGCTGTGGTGTGGGTTCGATCTCTGGCCCAGGAACTTCCACATGCTATGAATGAGGTCAAAAATAGAAAAAAGAAAAGATAATGTTGACTATTGAACAGAGAATGAATAAGCAGGGGAATAAGAGTGGAAGCATTTAGGTTGGTATAATAATCCAGGCAAGAGCTGATGGTGGTTTGGATGAAGCTAGGCCCATAGATCTTAAAGGTGGCAGACTGCCCAGATAATATACAGAAAAATCAATGGAGAAAAAGTAAGGAACATGCATGATTTATTGGGCATACCAGTGTTTTACTAAATGAACTTCATGACTTCCCTTTGAGTTCAACTTTTAGATATCCCACTCTGAAGGTTATTTACAAATAATAATCAGGCTTGTTTTTACAGGAGGATAAGAGAAAGAAAAATTCATTGAAAACAGACCAATTAAAAAAAAAACAAAACCTCTACTACTTTATGAGTATGAGTTGTGTTTTTCACCTGAAATGACTGGAAAAAAATTTTTTTTCACAAGAAATTGATTTAATTGAAGCAATTGTCAAGCATTGCAAATATGTTTGGTTCCTGCCACAGTTCCCAGGAATTTATAAATGGGTTCAGAATGTTGTTCAGGCACCAGAAAATAAACCTCCAAGCTATTTACTACCTCCGTGATATATAAAGTTTGCAGTTTTGATTTTGTGTGATTATGTTCAGCAATGGTGACCTTTAGAGGCAACAATATTGAAGTGTAATGAGGAGATGTTTGATCACTGGTATACAATGAAGAGTTGGTGCTCCTTTCCCATTTCTTCCTGGAATTCGTGAAATCCAACTGACAGGCTTTAACCTTTAGACTGCTGAAGTTATAAAATGTATAGGGATTTAGGCTGTTTATACAACATGTTAGATATATGAAATTTTTAGACACTGTAGCTTCTTTTATCATCTGGTAAAATGATTTTGTATATTTAATAATATCAGTCACTGGTAACCATGATAGGCTGTACTCGGGTACATCCAAAAGTATATGAAGTGTGGGTTGATGAAAGTAGAAGTGGGGGCCATCAAGTAAAATAAATAGAAAGTGGGTATTCTCCCCAGACTGGGCATTTTCAAAACAGATGAATAAGGCTCCTCTACTATTTCCTTCCCTCCTGGGCTAACATAGAAGCTAGTAAGAGATAACCTGTGGGCCCTGCTTATAAACATTTTATGGAACTCAAGGACATTTTAAAAAAAAGAAAGGTAAGTATGAGTGTTAAAGGATTAGAGGCTCTAATTACCAGATGGAATTCCCTTTGGAGGTGTAATCAGTGCTGAAAATGTTAGTGAAGGAGAGAGGAAACCAATGACAACCGAAACTCAGGATGTGGGGCTCCATCACTGTTTCAATTAATTCATAATAGCACAAGCACAATCCCTCAAATAAATGCTCCCTAATTCTTACTTAGGAGGTGTTTTACTAAATCACTCCTTTCTTGGCTAATGCTACAAACACTGACAATACAATGAGCATTTCCTGAGTAACTATAGGATTGCAGCTCTCTAGTTAGGAATTTACATAGTATAGAAAATTATGTGTCATTTCTAAGTAAGCTCAGGATTAGAAGCATATGTATTAGTGATAGGACTGAAATAATTTACCCTAGATATTAGTTGAACAATACACATACAAAAGAAGCAAATGATTAGAAAGTTAAATATAGACCGTGTTTCTGAGCATTCAGGGAAATAAGAAATTTCCACTCAATTGCAATGTTTATGCATAATGCTAAGATGATTACTATGTGACAACAAAACACATTCATTAAATACCTAGCTACATTTGAAGATACCAGAGATGAATCAACCATCATGATCATTGGCCTCTAGAACCGATTTTTTTTTTTTTTTTGGTCTTTTTGCCATCTCTTGGGCTGCTCTTGTGGCATATGGAGGTTCCCAGGCTAGGGGTCCAATCAGAGCTGTAGCCACCAGCCTACGCCAGAGCCACAGCAACGGGGGATCCGAGCCGTGTCTGCAACCTACACCACAGCTCACGGCAACGCCGGATCCTTAAGCCACTGAGCAAGGGCAGGGACCGAACCCGCAACCTCATGGTTCCTAGTTGGATTCATTAACCACTGTGCCACGATGGGAACTCCAAGAACCTATTTCTTTTAAGGTAATTCTATTTCTCTTTGTACTCCAAGTTTCTTATACAGAATCTGGCAGATAGACACAATAAATTTCTACTGAATGAAAGGAGGAATGATTGAAGGTTAAGACTACCAAAGAATTAAACAGTGACAAATGACATGATTAGAGAATTGATAGTTTGTATTCCATATATAAAAAAGAGAGCACTCTGAATCCTATCTGTTTCCTAAGGAAAATCAAGTTTACTGAACGTTTAGAGAGCTAGAGCCAAGAAGATACCTTTGAAATCTCACTCATTTGGATCAGGATATGTCTGCAAAGGGGGTAAAATTAAAAATATAATTCAAAGAAAGTCTTAGTGATATGTGGGCATGAAGGGTATTTTCTTAAGTGCTTTGCACTTGGATTCAAGGCCTTTTAAAAGACATAGGTTTTTCGGGTCCAATATAAAAAAAAGAATTCACCTGCTAAAATGTGAACTATGTTTCTATGTATTTCCTATACCTCACAGCCATCAACATTAATCTTTGAACATTTAGAGTAGAAATGTCTCTGAAAGGAGTTATTCTGTCTTATCCTAGGAGACTTGAGAACCAACTGAAAAGGAAAGAGCCTTGAAAATTCATCTTGTGCAGTCCTCTCTTGACTCTAGGAATAAATGCATCTCAACCATCAAAGAATTGGTTGTTTGTCCTACGGGGATGGATAAATATATTATAGTCTTACTTGGTAGATTTACACACTGAAAAAAAAAATCACATGAGTCATCCATTCTCTGTCTCTAATTATACTTCCACTGCAAATTCCTGTCTAGATTAGTTGTTCTCAAACTGCTTTGAGGAGAGAACCCATCCAGTCTTCTAGAAGTGTTTCAGTGGTTGGGGTGGAAGAGATGCTAACTGAGCAAGCTCTTCTTGACCTTCTTTGGTTAGAGAAGTTTCACTTCATAAAACTGCATTTGAGCAAAAAAACAAAAACAAAAAAACCCTCAAAAAAACAAACTTCTGGTGCTAAAATAAAGTTGGGACCTATTGGTATGTACAGATGTATCTGTTTTGGTTCAATTTGGAGGCTGAGAGCTATATGCTGAGTCATTTTGTTACAGACTACTCTCCATAGCTTGATTTCCTTTAAGCCAGAATTGCTTTTAAATTTTAAATATTACTTTAAATATTAAAGATTTTGAAAGCTCTGAGGATAGAGCAACAGAGAGGCTGGATCCTGGTTTCAGGGACTGTATATAATTTGGAAGGCCTCCTTAAGAAATATAATACAGAATTATGAATACAGAATTCCAGGGCTCTGCCAGATCCTTGGAAGGGAGGGGCCCATGTAACTGAGGGATGCTGAGTCTTCATTAGCTTTATAACAAAGCCTCCTCTAAGATATGTGGGAAGAAAGAATGTTAACGTGAGTCCATGCTTTTTAAGAAACATGTACATCATTTATGACAATTCCAGGAAAACAGCACAGCTCTACAAAAGCAACCAGATTCAATGTGGGTTTTTTTTTTTTTTTTTAGTGTGAAGATTAGAAGAGCAAATTGACTATAAGTGAAAAACATTTTTAAATTGACCACAGGTCATAAGACATTGCTATTTATCAAAGAACTTCACAGAAGAGGTAGGGAAATGTCCAAATTACACCTCACACTAAAGTAGATTTAAGGGCATCGTTGCCATATGAGGATGTCTTGACACCTATCTCAAGGTCTCAGACTGACAGAATTCATTGAAGAGCAGGAATAAAAGCAACTCATTCCTTGGAGTTCCAGTTGTGGCTCAGTGGCAACGAACCTGACTAGTATCCATGAGGATGTGGGTTTGATCTCTGGCCTTGCTCAGTGGGTTAAGGATCTGGTGTCACCGTGAGCTATGGACAAGGTCACAGGTGAGGCTTGGATCCTGCATTGCTATGGCTGTGGCATAAGCCGGTAGCTGTAGCTCCAATTCGACCCCTAGCCTGGGAACTTCCATATGCCCTAAAAATCAAAAGTAAAATAAAATAAAATAAAATAAAATAAAATAAAATAAAATAAAATAAAATAAAATAAAATAAAATAAAATAAAAGTAAAAGCAACTCACTCCATCATGCTCTGATATGATGAAAGTATCCAAATTCAGTATCTCTGGAGCTTTCAATTTCTAGGCCCTCTATAATGTCACTAGAAATTATTTTATAAATTCAGATTGTTATCTAAATGATACATAAATTAGAACTGTTAAAAATGACATCATAATTATTTTAGAGTTCATGGTGGCTTGGCTTATTTTATTCATAATCATGGTAAGTGAAATATCCTGTTCCTCTATTTTTTTAAAATTGATATTTATTAAGTACTTAGTTATATACCAAGCACTTTACATACATTATTTCAATTCATCCTGACAGTAGCCAATGAGACAGTACTTCTGTTGTCTTACTTTACAGAGAGGAAATGATTAGTCATCTCCGGCTGCCATAACAAAACACTACAGACTTAAAGGCTTAAACAGCAGAAGTTTGTTTGCTCACCGTTTTTGAAGACAGGAAGTCCAAGATGAAGGCATTGGCAGGGTTGCCCAAGATGTCTGGTGAGAGCTTTCCCCTTGGGCTGCAGATGGCTGCTTCCTTATTGTGCACACCTAACCTCTATCTTCATGGCAAGAGAGAAAGCAGGCTTCTTGGTGTCATTTTTATTTTTTATTTTTGAGGCTGCACCGGAGGCATATGGAAGTTCCTGGGCCAGGGATTGAGGACAAGCTGCAACTGCGACCTACACTGCAATTGTGGCATCCCAGGATCCTTTAATTCATTGTGTCAGCAGGGGAAATCCAAACCTGTGCCTTGTGCAGCGACCTGAGCCCCTGCAGTGGGAGTGTTAACCCGCTGCGCACAGAGGTAACTCCTGGTGTCTTTTCTTCTAAGGACACATTCTATCGGGTCAGGGCCCCATGCTTTTCCTGAAGGATATACCCTCCTTTCTTTTATCCTCAGCATTGGTAAATCAGAAGCACTCAGTCTCCCTCTGAGAATCTTATTTGCCTTAGGACATGTCCAGAGGTAGCCAAGTGGACACGCGCAAATTGAGTCAGGTTTGAATAATCTGAACTGGGCCAATAGCAAATGCAGGTACTGCACGCCCTTTTAGAAGCATGGGCTGCTCAGAGGCGCCTGGGAACAAGATCAAGAATCACAGCTCAGGAGTTCCTGTCCTCGTGGTGCAGTGGAAACGAACCCGACTAGGAACCATGAGGTTGCGGGTTCGATCCCTGGCCTCTCTCAGCGGGTTAAGGATCCAGCATTGTCGTGAGCTGTGGTGTAGGCCGCAGATGGCTTAGATCCTGCTGTTGCTGTGGCTCTGGCGTAGGCCGGCAGCTGCAGCTCCGATTAGACCCCTAGCCTAGGAAACTCCATATGCCTCAGGTTCGGCCCCAAAAAGCAAAAAAAAAAAAAGGACCCTTGAGGGTTTCTTCAGAACAGAAGGCTGGACCAGGAAGGAGGTGCTTCCGGGACGACCTCTGGCGGCGGCCAGGCCTGCGCAATTCGAGGACCGACAGGCGCATGCGCAGCCTCCAAAGAGCTGCCATGTGACCTCCTCCAGGCGGAGGGTGTCGTATTGGTTGGGCGGTTGCTCTGGTTCCTGTCTCCACTGGTTCGCTTTGGCTGGGAGGCTGAGGTTGAGCTGTGCATAGCCGGTGGAGGCATTGGTATGAAATGGCAGGATGCGCGGAGGTGAGCGCTGCCGCCCACCCTGGAGAATTGGCAGGAGACCATTGATGTGCTGCAGTTGAGGTGGTTGGAGAGTGAACTGGTCTGGAACGAGAGCCCTGCGCCTGCGACGAGCCAGGGTAGGTACCTGTGGCAGGGCGCGGCCAGTATGCCGAGGCAGATGATACCCAAAGTGCCTTTGCGGCCGGGTAGTGCATGCAAGGGTCTGAGATGGATGGCGGCGTGGGGAAGTGGGGCAGATTCCCGAAAGCCATCAGGTGGGGCCAGGGCCTTGTTCCTATGACTACTTTTACTTTCACTATTTGCATAAGAGTCCCCGTCTCCAAATATAGCCACACTGACAAGAGTTTTGACAGACATATTTTGAGGGGACGCAAACTCATAGTTCATAACAGATAGTGTCACCTTAATTTTCGCAAAACAGCTACTCTCCACATTAATTACATCTTGGTCAATTGTATAAAAGTGGCCATGTGCACACTGCTTTCTTCCTCCAACTCTTATGGATGTTTCTATCCACCTCTTTCTCTCCAGAGGTCATCTCCATTGTCCTGGGTACAGGGCCCTCCTGCTGACTGCTGGGGACACTGTGACCATGTGATACTCATCTCAATCACCTTCTTATATCTTTTCTTCAGGAAGCAGGGGAAGATGTAGAGCCCTCAAAGATGCTTTTTTCCCTATTTTCCTTCATCTTTCATTTTTCACAGTTGAGATAGTTCTGCTTCAGAATTTTCTGATGTGGACTCACACACTACCCCATTTTTTTCCCTTCACAATACTCTTCTTGTCTATTTAGGCTTTCCTTTAAGGAAAAATATTATTTACTGTGTTCATTTTACTTGTGAACCTTAAAACAACCAAACAAGTCAAAGTAAAACCTGAATACTAATTATGGTGGACAAGGGGATAATCTTCACTAAGGATAAGGCTACTGCAAGGAAAAGTAGCCCTAGATCCAGACAGAAGGCCTCAAAACAGAATGGCTCAGAATCCTCCCTCCAAAACTCAGTGACATTTCCTGTGATTCTAACCTTTTTAGAAGAAATTAGCTAAGGTTGCTGTCAGTGGAGATGTGGGCTAGACAAGCACTAACGTGGATTGGACAGGCACTAAAGTATGTTCCAGGGGTCTGAGATTTGGGGGCCCTGAGCAAGTCACTTCATCTGGTGGCAGCCTCACTTTTTTTTTTTTTTTTTGTCTATGAAAGTTTACACTGAATGACTCTGAAGGATTTTCTGTGCTTAAAACCTAATATTTCTCAGCTAAATGGATCTCAGGGCAGGTTTTTGTGGCTTTATTCTTTCTCTCTTCTAAACATTCTTCTATATATTCATTTGTATAGGGGACATTTTGGGGACAAGTGTACAGCTTCAAAGGCTGGGAGTGAGACAGATGGAGAGGTAGGAATGAAGCTGAAAACCCCCAACATTCTTTCCTAGTCCCTTCGGAGTGTCTTGACTGTACTGCAGTTTATTTCCCTTTTGAAATATTCTCCTTTCTTGTCTCCTGTGAAATGAAACTTGGTTGTATTTGAGCTTTCTTTTGCTTCCTCAAGAGCATGTCTTTCTCATCTTGCCCCTGAAATAAGAAATTTTCCAGAATTTTATCCTTAGGTTTATATTTTCTGCCCTGCATACTTGTGCAGCAAATGCAGCTCTTTCACATTTTAAGTCAGAGCATTAATATGAGGTTTGAACTTGTGGGATGATATCACGCTCTGCCAGTTGACTCCTCTCCTGGTCACTGAGCTGTTAAACCCTAGTAGTCATCCTAGAGCCCATCCCCGTCAGATGTCGTTAGAACCAGTCAGGAGCAAATCCTTATAATTTTAACCCTGAAAAGCCTTTGAATCCCTTGCCTCTTATTAGAACCATAAAACTTCCCAAGGGAACTTTGCAAAAACTTTCTGAGAAATTTCCCTGCTTCCAGTTAGCATTATAGCCTACCATAAGAGACCCTTCTCCAAACTGCTGTGCTATACATCAGTCCCTTTCTCATGGCTGTCAATAGTCTCTGCTCTATTCAATTAGAGTCCTTAGCATGGCTTTGAAGACTACCCCCTAACCTGACTCCAGACTAACTTACCACATACTTATCTCTTAACCAGCCCATGTACCAATGACATGGACTCCGTGCCATTCCTCAGACTAACCTGCTGCTTTCCCACCTACGTATCGTTTATACTATTCCTTGCACCCAGAAAAACCTTTATTTATTTATCAAAGTTTAAGAGTTCCCATTGTGGCTCAGCAGTTAACGAACCCGACTGGCATCCATGAGGAAGCAGGTTTGATCCCTGGACTCACTCAGTGGGTTGGGGATCCAGTGTTGCTGTGAGCTGTGGTATAGGTTGCAGATGCAGCTCAGATCCTGATGCATTGCTGTGGCTGTGGCATAGGATGGCCGCTACAGCTCCAACTGAACCCCTAGCCTGGGAACATCCAGATGCCGAGAGTGCAGCCCTAAAAAGCCAAAAAAAAAATGTTTATTAAAGTTTAGATCAAATCATATTTCTTCATGTTTTTGTCTAACTACAAAATTTCCTGTCCATTTAAAAAATTTCCTATAGCTCCTTAACATTTTCTCCCAATTAAGAGAGTAATTTACATCTAACACAAAATTTCTATAAAATACAGAAAAGCAATGGGTGAGACCAAAAATTTTCCAATGAAACTGCTGTTATCATTTGAAATTTATACATTTTCAGTATTTTCCTATTTTTACTTTTATATGCAAAAGTAATATAATAGGATTTTAACTTTTAGTCTGCTTTGATTCCTTTTGTGTATATCTGGAACATTTTCTTTTTTTTTTTCTTTTTGTTGTTGTTGTTGTTGTTGTTGTTGCTATTTCTTGGGCCGCTCCCGCGGCATATGGAGGTTCCCAGGCTAGGGGTTGAATCGGAGCCATAGCCACCGGCCTACGCCAGAGCCACAGCAACGTGGGATCCGAGCCGTGTCTGCAACCTACACCACAGCTCACGGCAACGCCGGATTGTTAACCCACTGAGCAAGGGCAGGGACCGAACCCGCAACCTCATGGTTCCTAGTCGGATTCGTTAACCACTGCGCCACGACGGGAACTCCCTGGAACATTTTCTTAACAAAAGAAGTTCTTTAATAATATGATATTTAATAACCCTTTAGTCTCTAAAAATTTTTCTGAAGTCAGCATTTACACCTTTCTACTTTGAACTCCTCTTTGGTTTCAGGTCTATTTTCTGTACTAATTTTTTTTTTTTTTTGATGTGAGAAATCATACATCATGTATTTGTGCATTGGATATTGATTAAATGGAATTGCTTATACAGGTCTGCACTGCCATGTTCCTTGGTTTTCTGTCTGGCATAAGGTTTTGATCACAACATTATACTAAGTCTTTTTTCCATAACTTTCCCAGTTTATAATTTTTATTGGGTCAGAATGGCACAGAGGAAAGCCAAAAGTCTGACAAAGAATGGAAAATTTTCATATTTATTTGAATAAGGATTTTCTTTCATATTTATATATATTTGGCTTATTTTTTAAAAGTAGAGATGCATAATGGTTATGTAATAACTAAGACAAAAACTGAAACCTCACTCACTTTTAAGTTTTGGTTTAAGCCAATTTAAGGCTATATTGCTTAATTCCTGCTGTTAACAACTAGTTCATTAGAGGAAAAAGGTTACCTTCATATGTAAAAGCTAAGTTGAGTATTGTAATATGGACCTTAATATTGCTGATTTCTACTGCTAGTGAGGGCTGTTTAGTGTTTCATCAGCTAAGATTTTACATTTTGGTTTTGTGGGTTGTTTTTTTTTTGGTCTCTTTTTTAGAGCTGCACCTGCAGCATATGGAAGTTCCTAGGCTAGGGGTTGAATTGGAGCTGCATCTGCCAGCCTACACCACAGCCACTGCAATGCAGGATTTGAGCTTCATTTTTGACCTATGCTACAGCTCATGGCAGTGCCGGTTCCTTAACCATTGAGTGAGGTCATGGATCAAACCCACATACTCATTGATACTAGTCTGGTTCAAAACCTGCTGAGCCACAAGGGGAACTCCCTACTTATCCACTTTAACTGGGACGTATTTTTCAACTGAAGTGACTTTAAATGAGATGGACTTTGGTTAAGGGAAATTTAAATTAGTGTCTTATGAAATTTGATCAAGAATAAGACTAAACATTTGTATATATTTGAGCCATTATAAACTTAACCTAAGCAGGTGACCTTCTTTTAGCATTTACAAATTCTGCCATATTTGATATGTATTTCATATTATGCCTTACATCTATGATATAATGTATTTGAAGTCATGCAACTATTCAAATATTAGAATTTTTTTTTTTTTAGTGAAAATGTAATTGGTACATTTTTGAGGAACTCAGCACTGGCTTAATGGATTTTTCTCAACCTCCCAAATTATTTTTACACTCAGATACACTTAAGAAAAATGGAAATAAAATAGGATGAAGAAAGCTCAATGGAAGTCAAGATAAATCTATTTCAGACTAGTCTAGGAGTTCCCATTGCAGCTCAACTGGTTAAGAACCCAACATAGTGTCCGTGAGGAAGTAGGTTTGATCCCTGGCCTTGCTCATTGGGTTAAGGATGCAGCCTTGCCACAAGCTGTGGTGTAGGTCACAGATGCAGCTCAAATCATGCGTTACTGTGGCTGTTGCATAGGCCTGTAGCTCCAATTTGACTCTTATTTTTTTTTTGTCTTTTTTTGCTATTTCTTGGGCCGCCCCTGCGGCATGTGGAGGTTTCCCAGGCTAGGGGTCGAATCGGAGCCATAGCCACCAGCCTACGCCAGAGCC
Organism: Phacochoerus africanus; assembly: GCF_016906955.1. Taxonomy (NCBI): domain Eukaryota; kingdom Metazoa; phylum Chordata; class Mammalia; order Artiodactyla; family Suidae; genus Phacochoerus; species Phacochoerus africanus. Next base: position 129,265,719 of record NC_062546.1, read on the forward strand.
ACAGCAACGCAGGATCCGAGCCGCATCTGCAACCTACACCACAGCTCACGGCAACGCCGGATCGTTAACCCACTGAGCAAGGGCAGGGACCAAACCCGCAACCTCATGGTTCCTAGTCGGATTCGTTAACCACTGCGCCACGACGGGAACTCCCAATTTGACTCTTAGTGTGTTAACTTCTGTATGCTGCAAGTGCAGCCCTGAAAAGAAAAGAAAAGAAAACTATTCTAATAAGATACTGGACATTTTGATTCCCAGGTCCTCCACTTGACACTATTTTTTTTTTTTTTAACCAGATTAGGAAAAAAATAAGGTATGTTTGTCATTGTGATGCATTTCTTCTACTTATTCAACAAATATTTATCACGTAACCATTAAGCACTAGGTACTATACTAATTTCTGGGAATATGTAACTAAGAACCAGGCATATATAATTCTTGTCATCACAGAACTTAAAATCGAGAGAGAGAGAAGGATGTTACTGGTATCACTAACAGGAAAAACAAAACCAAACAAACCAAGCAAAACAAAACAAAACCTTAAACAGCGATAGCTTAGTTTGTACTGCTCAAATAGAGAGAAAGCAGTGGGATTTGATGTTTTGGAAGAGAACTGCTGATTTCATTATTATTTCCATTCCACCTCAAGCAGGTTCTAATGGATGATATGAAAAGAGTCCTATACGACTTGTCAACATTTTTTCTGTCTTTGATATATGGGTTTTTGTATTTCTGGATAAACTCTATACTTGGTTTTGATTTTTTTTTTTGTATTTCATATCTTTTAGTATCAAATTTAGGAAATAAATGATTTATTCCAACCCTCTCATGTGTATGTATAAAATAAATGAGGTCCAGTGTGGCAATATGACTGGCCAGGTCTTTTGGTTTCGATTATTAGCAGGGGTCAGGGTTGGAATATTACTTTAATTTGCTGTATCTGAGGTCATTGTTTCAGACCTCTTTCAGCAGTCCAGTTCTGCCCCTGCTGCCTGAGGTTGCTAGAAAAGTAGAGCATCTCCTCATTTATCCTTTGCATCATTATTGCTTCCTTTTCCATCTAGTGTTTGTCCTTCTTTTGATTCTACAATACAGAGCCTAACTTTTTCTTGATCTGATAACCATCTGGTGTAAAAGCTTGTTCAACCAGTTACATTATCCCTTACCTTATTTCAATCAGGAAATCCTATTGGTTGAAAAAAAAAAAGGTATCAGGACATTGAAAAAATAGGTCTAAAGATAAAACTATTTAGTACTCTAATAGCTAGAGAAATTAGTCTTTCATCATTTGAAAGATGGGTAACTGTTTCTCTACGATATTAATTTGCAGAAATGAATGTAGTTTTCTTTCATATATGTCAATGAAAGATGTAAT